>NC_056730.1:360889553-360927053 GCF_019279795.1 Protopterus annectens | reverse complement strand
GTAATAGAACACTCCTCCTGGGTCCATCTCATTTGCTCACTTAACTGAGTACAGTGAGATCATATTCTGAGTCTATTTGGGCTTCATACAGGCTGTTTTACATTAAGAAGGATTGTGGTCTGCACTGTTGTGGTAGGACAGGTAGCTTACATGCTTCTAAGCTGGGAATTGTTGATTGAAGGCCTGGTGTCTGCTATTCTAAAAGGGTATTAGTTCTGGCTTAAGCACTTGGGCTTCAGGCCAGTTATTCTACATTAAGAAGGTTTGTGGTCTGCACTCTTGTGGGAGGAGAGACTGGGTTCTGCCCTTCTGAGCTGAGAATTTCTGGTCACAGGCTTGTTGTGACTGCTTATTTGAACTTTTTCTTTCTGAAATCGGTGTGCCTTGTTGCTGCAGCATAGACCAGATTCAGGCCTGCTGAATCTAGCTTTGTTTGTATAACTTGAGGCACTGATCCAGGCCATCTTTTTTTGGAGAAGGTTCCCCCTGCACCCTAGTAAGCATGGGTGTGCAGTTAGAACTTGTCTAATTGAAGGCTGCTGGAACAGGGCTCAGTTTTGAGCTTTTTTCTGGTTAATTAGGTAACTTGTTTAAATCAGTTTTTTTGTTGTCTATTGTTTTATATACATATATACATATACATATATATATATATATATATATATATATATATATATATATATATATATATATATATGTTTATATACATGTATATATATGTATATATGATTGCACTTTATTCATCTGTATTCATCTGCTTTTACTGTATTTGTGTTACTGGGGGCATTGACTACAACTCTGATCTGTGATATATATAGCTATAATTATCCCTTTTCTGTGCTTTTAAACTGTTTTTTTGAGTGTATCTGCTTTATTTTCTGAAAAAAAAAAAAATATATATATATATATATATATATATATATATATATATATATATATATATATACTTGTTTCCCACTAGTATAGTCCAGTTTTAAGGTTAGTGCTGAATTCAGGACTGTATTACAAATCTCTGTGTTTGCCCATACCTTACTTGGATAGAAGGAAGTTTCTCTGTTCACCTGTGAGAGAGGGGAGCTTTGAGTAGCCTATCTGTTCCTGGAGGAGTGGTTTCAGCCAAGAAATTAGTAGTTTATTGGCCATTTTGGGCAAATTTCTATCTCTTTCATTTCCCTGCTATAAATACCATATTTTCCCAGTTTTGCACGCCGGGTTAGCTAGGGTAAAACTATTCCTGGCTCCACAAAGTCTCCTCTTCAATTTTTCCCTTGGAACTAGACAAACTTTCAACTTAAGTACTCAAGTCATTCATTTCTCAGCCAGGCACTTGCTCAAAACTTATAGCAAGCACTTATAAACCCTAGCACTAGACCCTCCTGTACTGTACAGAAGGACAAGGCTCTCTATTCGACCTTACCAGCCATCCAGTAAAACAGTTCCCTGTACCTATCCAGGCATGTCCAAAGGGCAGTTTCAGGTGTACTCTCCAGTCCAACTGGTGAATCTAGGCATTTTGAGGCAATGTTACAACTGCCTCATGTACACAGACAACCCCCTCCTCCTACCACCAAACAGTAATACATGCGAGAGATGCAGTTATACAGCCAAACTAGAGGCTAAGCTCTCTCAACCCAAGACTGGATCAGACAGTCAAGAGGAGAAGGGAAATACTTGCATCACACCACCAGTCTTACATAGACCCATTAAACCAGCATTGGCAAAAAACACACATAAATATACAAAAACATACTCGGAGGCTCTAAATAAAAATCTGTAAAACCAACAGACACCTCCAAAGCAAACATCCAAGCAACCTCCACCCCCCCAACACAAACCATGAAACACATACTTCAAAAAAACCAGTGTGCCATGCAATTACAGCCCTTAAGGCAAAATAACATACCCAACATACTAGTAATAGGTGACTCTATAGTCAGGCACACTGACATCCCACTCACTAGACTGAATAAGGAGAAGGCTACTGTTAGCTGCCTGTCAAGTGCCAGGATCCGCCAGGTAACACAAGCACTCAGGTCACTCCAGAACAAGTACAAATATGACTCTGTCATTGTCCATGTTAGTGTGAATGACCTGAGCCGTACCTCCCTGGACTACATGAAAAGAGACATGGAAGAGCTCTCTGATCATGTAGCCCAGGCCAGTATGTCCCTGACCCTGAGCAGCATCCTGCCCTCACCAAGAATGATACTACGGCATAAAGAAAAAATTCTCGATTTCAACAATTGGCGAAGTTTCTGGAGTCATTTAAAGGGGATCCAGTGTCTGTCCACCTGGGATGACATGCTCGACAAGCCATGCTGCTTTGCTAGAGATGGCTTGCACCTGTCACCCTTAGGCTTTCGAATACTTGCCAAGACTCTTGCCACCCCCATAGTGCCTTTTTTAGGCAAGGCTCAAAAGACAAACCCACCACTGTAAATAGCACAAGTAACAAAAAACTGAAAGTAATGCTACTCAATGCCAGAAGTCTAAACCTCAAAATGCATGTACTCGAGGCACTCCTCAGTATGGAGAAAATCGATATATGTGCAGTAACAGAAACTTGGTTTAAGGCTCCAGAGAGCACCCCAGCACTACCAGGCTACAACTCATACCATCCATTTCAGCCACAGAACCCAAACCGAAATGCAAAAGGCAGTGATGTATCCATATACATCAAGGATACGCACACCTCCAGATTAGTGGCACAGCACAATGCTTCAGAGATCATCCACGTGCAACTAACAATGGGCAAAACTGCAATTCAAATTGTAGCTTGCTACAGATCACCAACCATGTCGCAGGACCCCCATTCCGCGTTTCTGGAAACACTGGGAAACATAAAGGTCCTACCAAACACGCTAATATTGGGTGATTTAAATTACTCAAACATTAACTGGGAGAACTACTCAAGTACTAACTCCCTTGCCCAACTTTTCCTAGAATTTATAAACTCAAATGCCCTGGCTCAACTGGTCAACACTCCCACCAGAGGTGACAACATATTAGACCTGGTCATTACCAACATGGGTGACCGGTGTTCCACACCAGATGTCAACCCCACTCTGGTTATATCTGACCATAAACAAATCACTTTGGATGTCCATATTCCCCCCCACCCCGGACAAGAAAGCCACCATGAAAAACTTTTCAAAAGCAAACTTCACATTACTTAAGACTGAGGTGGAAAGTTTCAAATCCCCCATGCTGACGGATAACACTGTCCAAGCTGCAAAATCCTTTACTAATGCATTCTATGGGCAGCTAAAAGAATGCATGGATCATGCCATCCCAAGCAAAACCAAGACTCATTCCTCCAAGAAAAGGAAACTGGTATGGTGGACTCCTGCCATAAACAAGCTATACAATAGAAGCAGGAAACTAGTACAGAAAAGAGTAAAATCCCAAGAAGGGAAGACATCCCTGATCAATATCAGCAAGAAACTACGATCCCTCATAAAATCATCCAAGGCGAGCTTTGAAAGAAAAATTGCCAACGACTCCAAAGATAACCACAGGGCATTCCTCAGCTATGTCAAGACTCTAAGTGGCAATACTCAAATCTGCTCAGAGATAGTGCAGAATTGCACAAAATACACTGAACGACCGATATTGCCAACATCCTAGCAGACAGGTTCAGTGCAATCTTCACCCCCTCTCACTCCCAAAAGGGCCCATAACCATACCAGAAGAATGTAGAGTCCCTGAAATCACAGACACTCAGGTTAAAACAGCCCTCTCCAAAGCCAAAAACTCAGCATCAATCTGACTGGACGGTGTCCCAGGCTGCGTCCTACATAAACTCAAAGATGAACTAACCCCTCACCTAAGCACACTGTTCAAACTTAGCCTCTTCACAGGCTACATACCCATAGAGTGGCGCACAGCAACGGTTATTCCACTCCACAAAGGTGGAGCCACAATAGACCCCGGGATCTATCACCCTATAAGCCTGATTAGCTTGGTCTGCAAGGCTATGGAGCACATCATCATGGAACTCATTAACAGAGACATTGGGGACCTTCAAACACTGGACCCTACACAGTTTGACTTTGTTAAGGGCAGATCATGCCTCTTAAACCTGGTGGACTTCTTTGAGACAGTTACCAAGGCTATAGATGAGGGAAAGGTGGTACATACAGCCTACCTAGACCTCACTAACGCCTTCAACACCATTCCCCATTCTGGTATTATAAACAAGCTCACCAGCTTGAACATAAACCCCTACGTCACAAGATGGGTTGCCAACTGGCTCATGGACAGAACCCACATGGTGACAGTTGCAGGAGCTAGGTCCGTCTCTAAACTGGTTACAAGTGTTGTTCCCCAGGGCACAGTCCTAGGACCACTCCTGTTTGGCATATATGTCTCAGAGGTACAGGCAAGCACAGGAGGACTATGGCTGACCAAGTTCACAGACAACTGCAAACTGGTGGTTATAACTGACTCTTCGGCTGACACAGACATCCTCCAAAAGGGTCTTACTGAGATGGATACCTGGTGTCACTATCATGGCCTCAAGCTAAATGCCAAAAAGTGCATAGTCATCCCCTTCAGAAAAAACAAAGTACCCAGAAACTACCACATAGGTGGCAGTCCCCTAAATACGAAAGACGTAATAAGGGATCTGGGGACCCAAGTAGACAGTAATCTCACCTTTGATAATCACATTGCCAAAGTGGTTAGAAAATCCTTCTACGTGGCCCATCTAATCACAAAAGGGTTCACATCCAGATCAAAAGCAGTCACTGTGCCCCTCTACTCATCACTCATCAGACCCATCTTAGAGTACAACTCCCCATTTGGGATGTACCTTACAAGACACCTGCAACAGCTGGAAAGACCACAGAAGTATCTCACCAAGAGAATCAATGGCCTCAAACAGATGCCCTATGCAGCTCGACTGAAGAAACTCCAGTTGTAGTCAGTTGCCTACCGCCTACTCAGAGGTGATCTCTGCCTGACATACAAGGCCATGTCCAACCCAGAACTGATGGACATGCTCCGCCTAAAAAAAAACCTTATCCCCTTGAGCCACACGCTGTAGGGATCTAAACCTCACCACAACAATAAATAGGACATGCTGGAGGGATAGATTCCTGTCCCAGAGACTTCCCATGCTTTGGAACAAGATCCCAATCTACATTAGGCAGAGCTCCTCGCTAACACTCTTCAAAAGAAACATTGACGAGTGGATGGGAAACAGAAAGTTTACCTTGGGGATCACTTCAGTGGCTCTGCTGGACAGAGGCACAGGAAACTAATCTAAGGGGATGGCGAAAGCCAACACATTCTGACTAGGCTTATAAATGCCTTCGGGCAGATACCCTAGTACCCACCTATGAACCTATAAGAGCTGAGACACAGCAGTAAACAACAACCTCCATAGGGTCTTTGAACTTTCAATAATAATACCAGCAGCAAAAATCTTTATAAAAAATAACTGCACAATTTGAAATGCAATTCTCATAGTAAAAAGCGGAAGGAATTAAGTTAAAACTAAATAATTCCCATAGCATTCGTCTGATGCATCTTTTCACTGCCACCATCTTGGACTATGGAAAACACGAGCAGGAAAAGTCCCTATACTAAGGATTGTTAATGCTACACAAATCTTTGTGTCCAGTTGGATAGGCAGCCCACACATCTCTCTTGATTCTATATGAGGGTGGTATATGCAATTAACTCCCAAATGGTGTCCACACTGTAGAGGTTGACAGTGTTCTGATCATGAATGTGAAGGCATGTTACCTCCTGACAGAGCTGTTTGTGACTCAGAGGTTGATGATATACAACATCACAGACATTGGCTTTGAAAGCAGACACTAACCAACATATTGCTCTCCTAATGCTGATGTTTCTCCTGACATCATAATTTGGATGAAGCTGCTGTACACCAGAGAATCCTGGGAATAGATTATCCCCATGGCTCATCCTGCTAATCTTATACATTTCTTAACTGCACCTCCATGTTTGAGTTTATCATTTACATACACAATTGCTCTTAACATGTTTAAATACGTTTTCTACCTTTTAAGTAATAAAGGAAGCTGGTGATGTGATATATGTATATAGACATATATATATATATATATATATATATATATATATATATATATATATATAAATAGATGGATAGATAGATAGATAGATACAAGGAAGTTTTACTAGCTAACAAGATAGGAAAGAAGTAATATTCAATAGCAATAGGTGTTAGTCCTTTTCTGTAAATGTATGAATTGTGCCATCCTCTGGTACTGATGGCAGCATGCTAAAAAACTGATTATTAGTTTATTTATTTATTTAGATTTTATCTGTGGTAGAGTGCTGATAGAGAGAGACCATCTTCAAGCCTGCCTTGTTTAAAAAATCTTACTGTGCATGGTATAAAAAGCAAAAAGTTTACTTAGCAGTCTTCTAAACACATACATTTGCTATGTTCCCACAAGACTGATGTCATTGTTTGTGAAACATGATTAAAGAACAATGACTGGAAACCATTTCTGTCAGGATATAAATGTTTTTACTGTAACAGGCATTTTAACAAAAAATAAGGTGAAGGTGTTATGATAGGGATTAAAGATAGTTACAAGTACTATGGTTATTACATGTTCAAAGATAACAGCAATACTATAGATTGTGTAACTGTGACAATAAAGACAACCGTGCAGCACATAACAATTGTTGGAGTGTATAGACCACCAGTCAAGTGCAGATGGCCTAGAGTTATTCATACATTTCTTGCATGAAACACAAGAGGGATGGATAATAGTGCCTGGGAATTTAAGTTTACCAGAAACACACTGGAATAATATTAATTCAACAGCATTGTTAAAGAAATTATTCACAACGTATGTTCAGGATCAACAGTTGTTTCAGATTGTAAAAAAAAAAAAAACTACCAGGAACTGAAAACATTAGACATCATTTGTGTTCCTAAAGAAATTACTGTTATTTCATGTCAAGTTTTACCACCATTGATGCACAGAGATCATGGGGCTATTAAGGTTAATTTGTTGGTAGGTAATTCAGCCAAACTGAAATCTAAACCAATGCAGAGAAGATTAATAACAGATTATATGAAAGCAAAACAGTCACTATGTAAAACTAATAATGGTGATTCATTCAGTGGTAAAACTGCAGAAAAAAATGTGGAAAATTTTGAAAGAAAATTTGTTTGAATGTAAAAAGAAAAAGCTTAACATCAGGATATAAGCAAACAACGTGAGGTGGATAAATTTCCATAAGAACAGAATACTTGATTAAGGTGAGAGACAAAAAAAATGCAAGAAATGGAAATGAGTACGAACTACAACTTTGAAAAATGAAATAAACAAGCTGGACAAAATAATTAAGCATACTGTGAAACAAAATCAAGAAAATGTGAAGAAAATTTATATAAAGAGGCTGAGCATATTAGGAATCCATTTGATAGATATATCACATGTGGAAGGAGTACAGACTCAGACACAAAAGATTATAGATATACTTGCAAAATTTTATCCAAAACAGTTTGATTCCACAAAGTTGATGATAAGTTGTTCTAGTGACATCCAGGTAACCTCAGATACTGAAATCAAATTAGATTATATTGAAAATGGACTATGCAAACTGGATCCAAACAAATCACAAGAAGGAGACAGGACCTGAGAACACTTCAACAAGAACTTACATTACCATTATGGACTGAATTCAATAAACCCTACATGGCTTGCTAAAACTATGTACACATTCCAGTGCAGCATGCACAGAGTAATGTGCCAATTTGTATTCAGTAAGTGGCTCTACATGGTGTGTAGAGCTGTGCAAACCCACGAAACATTGTGGCATGCTAATTACACAATAAGCAGCTGAACTGTATGGTAATTAACCAATCCAAGGTAGAGAAGTTATTCAGCAAGCTATAAAGCAATCATGTACAGTCAGTGAAGGTTTTGGTCTTGAATCCCAAAGCCTATTGGAATACAGCTACAGAAATTACACTACAGAGAGAGGATATTAGGGGCTGCTGCTGCTCTTCTGCATATGTACATGCAACAGGCTCAGCTCTCTGCTGCTGCTGCTGCTAATAGACCATGGCCAAGAAGGAGAAGGGTGTTTTTACCCATTTTAATGTTTCATGGTCTGCATGAGATGTAAATAGTAGAGAGCTACAGGGTAGACAGAGACTCATTACAGGAACTCTACAATGTTTGTTGTCCTCAACTGAGAGCAAGGGGGAACTAATTCTTGTGGAGACTACGGTATGTGTAGCACTTCGAATTTTAGCTAAAGGTGCCTTCCAGAGATCAGCAGGGGACATGATGGGGATGTCATAGGCATCAGCATCCAGGACCTTACATTAATTCTTAAATGCTATGCTACAGCATGTCAGTGACTACATATATTGCCCCTGTACCTTTGAGGACAGTGCTACAACTATGCAGGATTTCTACCCCATAGCATACTTTCCTGAAGTCTTTGGTGCCAAAGACTGCAAACACATTGAAATTAAAGCACCACCCGGGGAACACTGAAGGGTCTACATAATCAGAAAGGGCTTCCTCTCCAATAACTGCTAGGTCATGTGTAATGCTAGGGGAATCATCCTGAATGTGTGTGCTAGCAACTCCAGCAGTTGCCATGACTCCCATATATGGCACAATTCTCAGCTCTACCAGAGGTTTTCCAATGGGAATATCACACAAGGCCATTTAGTGATGCATGGTATGCATTCCTACCATGCCTGAAGATGCCCATATGAAATGCACACTCTCACACACTGATGGAAGAGTGCTATAATGAGGCACATACTAAAATAAGAAATACCATGGAGTTATGTGTTCACATTGCTGAAATCACAATTTTGTTGCATAGATACATGGGGGATGCTGCAGTACGATCCCAATACTTGTGCTGAAATTTTTGCTGTTTGTGTGATCCTACACAATATCATCCTGAGAAAACAGCTGCAACAGGAACACCAAGTAGAAGGGGCACAAATTCCACTACTGTTGGCAAGCTCACCACAGCCACATGCAAGTGAGGACTCACCAGCTCCTGCGGGTATAGGTAGATGTAGGCGTGCACAATATGCACTCACCCTGAACAAGAGGAAATGGATAGCACACATGCTCACCACCAAAGGGGTACAACTTTCATCCTATGCACATACATACAGTAAAATCAATGTAAGGCAATGCTCACAACCTTTACCTCCCCATGTAATGGCTGTGTACCACTATCATTGCATAGAGTCAGCCCTGAATTAAAACAGTTGTAACTCCAGGACCATCAAAGTAAGTGTTGAACCTGGAACAGGAAAATAAATGGGTAAAAACCACAACTGAATAGCAAATATTTGCATAGATTTACTTGCTAATATACATAGGTAGAAGGTGTGTGAATTGTCCAGCAATAACGTCAGTATATAACAATACTGACTTATGTCAATAGATTTCTGTTGTTAATCAGCTAATAAGCCTCATACATCAAAAATACACACAATACAAAGACCATTCCCAAGTCTCTAATTTACTCCTACATTCTCAAAACTGGTAAAATAAACTGCATTGACGTATTACTGGTTTTAAGGTATTAATTACAACAGTAAAAAGGCTGTAAGAACGCAGTACAATTTTCAAAACAGCATCACCAACACACACACACACACACACACACACACACACACACATATATATATATATATATATATATATATATATATATATATATATATATATATAAATATACTAAGCACTCAGTCAGCTATGCACCCCTTGCATCAGAAAAAATACATATGTATCCCTGAATCCAAAAGTTATCATCATTTGCACAGGTGTTGTTTGGGTAGGCAGGAGACCAAGGCTGACACAAAAGTAGTGAGTGTGTGTGAGTAAGAAAGATGGGCAGGCAGAAATGTAGCTAATTATCAAATGAACAATAAGACAGAATGACCTGCAAGCCTCACAAATGCCTCATGTACCTGTTATGTGTATGTATCTGTATGGGCTCTTGATGTGAAATGTGTGTGTGACTGTCAGCAAGAACATAGTCCAGCTCTGTTTTAGCTCAATGTCCAGGCATGTCAAATAGGTGTGAGCTATAGATGGTAGAGGTATCAGTTCATCGTCGTTGCTCCTGACTGATGATAAACTGCCAGGAGTTGCACTCATGTCCATGCCTATGCTCAGATGTAGTAGTGTTACTCAAACATAAGCAATATCTGCTGGACAAGCTCTCCTCATGACTACGCCCAGGCCCACAACCACATGACCTACCATGTCTGCATGTGGGCACCCCAACCACTGATGGAGAGGTGGAAGTAGTGCCATTATGGGAGGGGGATTGGGCACGGCCACATTGGCTAACCGCAGAAAATGCTGCTGACCTACAGTCACATGGATGCTGTTCTCAATCCAGCAGACATTCTATGGTAGACACTGTTCATTCCATTGTGTCATTTATCTGATCCATTGAATCAGCCACATGGTAGAGATAGTCATGCACATCAGCCTGTGCTGCATCTAGAATCTTATGCATGTTCTCAGATGCCCCAATGGAACATGCCTGTGCATCCATGATGGGCTTAAACATACTTTGAGTGGCACATAATGGCACACCAGGATCATATTGAGGGTGGAAAACAGGCCTCCTCCAAACACCCCTACCAAGCTTCCAGCATAAGTCATCCAGCACTGAGGCTGCAGTAACCACACTACCCCGATCAAGTGTTTCACCCTCAAACTGTCCAATATATGAGTGCTCATTGGAATGGTTATACGTAGGCATACTGACTGTATCTGAAGCAAATGGAGGTGATGGGTAAGTCACAACCTCAATTTAAGATTCAAACTCTGTTCCCCTTGACCGTGCCTCTGTTTGGCCACTGCCATCATCATCAGAGTCTATCAATACTCTGACAGGTGTTAGGATTCCTACACTTCCACTGTCAGGATCATCTGTGATAATAAAGAACAAACACAGGAACTAAATTACTACTACACTAAATATTCAATCAATGTATACCCTATATTACACTCATTACACCCTCCTTACACATATAGATCCTTTATATTTCATGTAAAGAGTGGTCATTAATAAGCAAATAAACATTTGCTTACCATGTGCAGATGTCTTCAAACTTTGTAGGAAGGAAGGTTCTGGAAGAAATGAAGTAAGGAAAGGATGGCAATTAACCATCACAATGGGAATAATACAGGGGTACAATGAATGCACAATCACCTATATAGCCTGTAAGAAATAGCTGAAACTGAAACTTGGCTGACATGCCCACCTACACCCATGTGAACTGAACAACTGTATCATATAACTCTTTTAACTTATCAATAGGTACAGAAAAAAAATCCCAGGAAATATTACTTAAATTATATATTTTAGTATACAAGCAAATATAAAATTTGCCATATGTAAGCTTACGTGGACCCTGCTCCTGGGACACACTTGTCCTCCCAGCCACATCAGCACTGACATCAAGCACACGGTGTTCAGTTTCCACTGTGCTATCTGGAAGAGGTTTATGGGAATTTGTAGGCTTGTGTACCATAATACTATGTGAGATAAAACACATAAATATTGCATAACTAATGTTTTGCTTGTGTACACAATTGTCAACATTAAGCACCGGAAACACACTTCTCATTTAGTAAAAGTGAAGTTTATATGGTTGCCCCACCTCCCCCCTCACACACAAATAAAAGACTGTCCAAACCAATGAATACCAGCTAACTAATGTATTATATTTCCCACTGAAATATCATGATACCTACACATTTTCAACAGAAAAGCACTTGAAACACACTTTTGTTTTTGCAACATCCAATAGTAGGTTGCTCCCCCACCCACAAAATAACAAAAATTGAAGGTTTGTACAAATCAAGAAATACCACAGAATTAATTGTGTAACTGCTTTCCACACAATTATTAGGATGTGTACAAATTTACAAAAGAAAAGTAAATTTATGATTGATAGTCACTTCTCACTGTGCCTACCACTCCCCAGGAGGTGGCCCTGGGCCATCAATCTAATATCATAGAATATTATCAAATCAAATTTTAAAAATAATACTGGTGATGAAGATTTATAACCTATCTGTAATACGTAAATGTCTGCCAAAAATGTCTATGCCAACAGTGAATCATTAAGAGGTACATACAGATAAAGTTCCATTATTCTCTTGATATATAAATAGATTAGCAACATTTTATGAAATCTAGAATGTACTCAAATATTATAAGCATACCTTAGCCAAATTAGCAGTGTTGTTTACAGATAAATCACTTTCAAAGGAATACCATACTTCTATTTTGTCCAAATAAACAAGTCTTCTCACCTTCATGTTCCCTAGCTACACAGTTATCTTTTTATAGTGTAGATTCTGCCCTCTGAGCACATTGAAGATATAAATGAGGTATAAATTCATTAGAATTGTTGAACACCAAACTTCTGACTTTGTGTAGCATATGTAAGCATAGTGTACACTACTGTTAGTTGCTAATGGCTTGCTACTTTGAATGTTGAGGTGACAGAGAGAAGGTAAGCACAACAGCATTTCAAACAATCTTCCCTGCAGTGGGTGTGTCAATGAGGATACACTGCCAAATTGTGGAACTTACTTCAGTAAGCTTTTAAATGAAACAAAAAACACACATTTATCATTTTTGTTCAATAATAGGAAAAATCTCTTGCCTGTGCACAAATTCTTTTTCAATGTCATGCATTTTTATCATACAGTTAAAAGAGAATGAAACACAATGCACTATAGACTGCATGACTGAAATTACAGCACAGAAAAGGGAAACATGAAAACAATACAATGAGAAGACAGAGCTGCATTTCTGCAAACATATTCAGAAATGGTTGTGCGATCACTCATTGCACTAAATATGTAAACCACACATGTACAAATGACTGAGAATGTACAAGTATATGTCCTGTTAGTAGTTTAGAGGAGATGTGAATTACTTGCATGCAAGTGATTTGATTGGTGCTGCAAAGCTGTGTCTATGGCAAAGGGAGATGACATATTCTCACTGTGTTATGTAATTTCATTACTATGATAGTTCAGATCCAGAGATTTGTAATTCTTTGACGTGTTAAACTGCCTTTTTTTGTTATTAATAAATATAGAGAAAGCATATGACAGGGTGCCTAGAGAGAAGTTGTGGTATTGTATGAAGAGGTCAGGAGTGTCAGAGAAGTATGTAAGAGTGGTACAGGATATGTACGAGGGTAGTGTGACAGTGGTGAGGTCTGCAGTGGGAGTGATGGATGCGTTTAAGGTGGAGGTGGGATTACACCAAGGATTAGCTCTGAGCCCTTTCTTATTTGCAATGGTGATGGACAGGTTGACAGACGAGATCAGACAGGAGTCCCCATGGATGATAATGTTTGCAGATGACATTGTGATCAGTAGTGAGAGTAGGGAACAGGTGGAGGAGACCCTGGAGAGGTAGAGATATGCTCTAGAGAGAAGAGGAATGAAGGTCAGCAGGACTTAATCAGAATATATATGTGTAAATGAGAGGGAGGATAGAGGAATATATATGTGTAAATGAGAGGGAGGATAGAGGAATGGTGAGGATGCAGGGAGTAGAGCTGCTGAAGGTGGATGAGTTTAAATACTTGGGATCAACAGTTCAGAGTAATGGTGAGTGTGGAAGAGAGGTGAAGAGAGTACAGGCAGGATGGAGTGGGTGGAGAAGAGTGTCAGGAGTGATTTGTGACAGATGAGTACCAGTAAGAGTGAAAGGGAAGGTCTAGAAGAGGGTAGTGAGACCAGCAATGTTATATGGGTTGGAGACAGTGGCATTGACAAAAAGGCAGGAGTCAGAGCTGGATGTGGCAGAGTTAAAGATGTTAAGATTTGCACTGGGTGTGACAAGGGTGGACGGGATTAGGAATAAGTATATTAGAGGTTCAGCCCAGGTTGGAAGGTTTGGAGATAAAGCCAGAGAGGCAAGATTACGCTGGTTTGGACCTGTGCTGAGGAGGGATGCAGTGTATATTGCAAAAAAGATGCTAAGGATGAAGCTGACAGGTAACAGGAAAAGAGAGAGGCCTAAGATAAGGTTTATGGATGTGGTGAGAGAGGACATGCAGGTGGTTGGTGTGACAGAGCAAGATGCAGAGGTCAGAAAAAAATGGAAACAGATGATCCGCTGTGGTGATCCCTAATGGGAGTAGCCAAAAGAAGAAGAAGAAATATTAGTGGGATGCGAGGCTTAGCGCACACTGTTTAATGCATAAATATAAAACAATTATTATCAGTATTCATTGCCTTACAAAGAGCTAACTTGCTTAAGGGTATTGCACAGCAGTCAGCAGCTAGGGTATAAATGACAGCATAAATTACACCTGTGAACTAAGCATGTGCATAACACAGCTTGTTAAGACATTGAGGCACACAATGTATAAGATTGGTAGTTTGTGGTTCGAGTCTCACACATTTTTTTTACTTTTTTACTAATAAATGAACATAAACATTCTTTACAAAAATGATGTGTATTAGCTTTTCCCTGTAATATTTGCTCACTGCTCACTTCTATGCAAACAGAGTTAAAGATGTTAAGATTTGCACTGGGTGTGACAAGGGTGGACGGGATTTGCAAAAAAGAAACAGGCTTACTTGTTTTGCCTTCCTTTGTATAAACACGTTAAGCAGTGTTGCACAGCAGTAAGCACTCTGGACAGTACTGAGTGTAAAAAATACACCTGCTGCCTAGCTTTCCCTGTGATACCAGGCATAAGATCATGGCTACAACAAAAGTGTGCCAGGGTTCTAATTCAGCACACTCCATTTTTTAAATGGTGTTCCACTGTAATTTATATTAAAAATAACAATATAAAGATGATTATACATAAAAATAACTATGTATAGCAGGTAGATTGGGACTACACATGATATATGAATTATATGTGTAACTGGGGGTATCATGACAATTATGGTTCTGTATTATCAATTTTTTTCTATCCTGGGATGGACTTCATACTTCACTGACAGTAATCTACACAACTCACATAACACAGGTATGGCTATAAAACAGAATGTACTGTGTGGTCTAACCCAGAACTCATAAATCTACTCTGAAAGTAATACAACTGTATGCATTTCCAGTATTCTGTCACACATTACTCCTGCATCACACCTGAGAATGCATAAACCAGGACCTTGTCAAGTCACAGACATACATGGTTAATTGAAGTATAGCACCACTCACTCTTTAATGCGTATATATAACTAATGACCATGTTTCAAAAACGCTTCTTCTGTGGCAATGAGGAAAAACACCTACGTGGAAGTATATATATTCCCTATTTCACACAGGTTGAATCCCACATTGTACAAATTACTTTTTTTCAGTGTATAAGGCCCCACAAAATATGTGACAAATCATAAAATTAATCTCACACAATTCAGGTCTTAAAAGTAAAATTATTTAACATATCAGTGTTGGCCACTGGACACACTTTTGTCAGGTATAGCAGCAGACAAGCCATAAATTAATACCAACTGTCACGTTATCTTTCCTGTTTCACAAACTGCCTTCATCTCTTTTTGCCAATGTTGCTATCTGCTTAACATTGAGCAAATGTTGTTGGCATGTTTTGTGGGTTTGCCCACTGGCCATAAAACGCTATATCATAAATTGGGAGATAAACATTTTAACAGACATAGCAGGAGCTGGGAAGGGTTCATGCACAATTCAAGGCTTAAAGATGGGGTGTGAAGTAGTCACAAATATTCATTGCACTCCTTGTAAAGCACTAAAGCAACATGCTGCTGCAGTGGGGACTATACTAGTTCTCAGTATATGTCTGAGTCTTGGAACAGTCTAGCCAAGGTTGTCTCCAGTGTGACTGCCATAGCATACACTAAAAAGCAATGAAGGCATCATTATAATGACCATAATTATAACAGCACAAGCAGGCCCAGCTTAACCAGTGCAGGATGAGTTTAGGACTGCTGACTTCCCACAGTAATGCAAGTATACAGATAAAGCAACATTAACTGTTATATGAGGCTGTAGATAGCCAAGACTGGTATACATAATGCTTCGTGTTTTTTTTTCTCTCCTTCTTTATTTTTCAGCTACTTGGGAGATTTCAGCGAATAGGGAGGTGCATATTTAATGATTAGAAAGACTCAGAGAAGCAAGGGATATATATGCAATACAAATTAACATGATTTTATGAAAATGATTGCTCTTCCATATATTGCTGACAACTTAAGTATGCATACATAAAATATAAAAGCAATCAGGCATGCTTTATTCTGTAGCTCAAGGCAAATGTAGGAGGCAAGTGCAATAGTGCATTCATATTTGGTGGGTTCAATTCTCACTAGTAACCTATGCATTCAAATTACAAAAATATCATTATTTAATATTAATTTCATCCAAATTGGCATAAATGCCATGTTGTTATCTTAATCTGAATTATCTTTAAAAGCATTTATGCAATATGTGATTATTGCAAGGACTATTTGTCAAAATTCACAATCCTATTTTTGATTATGAAAGATCTATAGCTAATATAATAATACATGTGTATTTAATTGTAATAAAGAATGTGTGTCACATATATTGGTTCTAATAATTTGTTTTTTCCCTCTCACTCCACCCCTTATCTCTCTTTTTGCATGTGTGTGTGTGTGTGTGTGTGTGTGTGTGTGTGTGTGTGTGTGTGTGTGTGTGTGTCTATGATTACACCATTCTGATGTCATACTTTTCTGCCAACGAACAAAATGATTTTCAGCACAGGGAGGTAGGCCAACAACTTTGGCTCAGCCTGCCAACCCTCCACTGGCTGCTGTACCAACACATGGCACATCTGGGATGAAATATGTCAGTACTGCCTCTGCAGCCCCTGGATTACCTGGGCCATCAACATCAGATAGCATTGCCTTGGCAGCTGGTGCATTGTTACCCTCCAGGAGTATTGGTGGAAATGAGGATTACATCACCTGCCAGGAGCAATAAGGCATGATGTGTGATGTCTTAAAATGTAGCAATGGTGCAAGCCTCAGCCACCTGGAGAAGTTGCTTGTGAGAATGCAGGAAAAAGACAAATGTCAAGCAATCCAACAGGAAGCCAAGGGAAGGCAACAGTGATGACAGTTCTGAGGTTGAGGACTAGATTCTCACTGTCCCTATGCTTGAAGAGCATGTGCCTCCAATGTTTCCTACCTGTCTTCAATCATGGTTTCCCCCAAACTTTTGTGTCCATCACCATCTCTGCCTATGTCTTGTTTGTCCTGTTTCTCTGCATCTGCTTCCTTACCTACCCCACCTACCTGATCTTGACATTCCTACATCCTTTCCCCAACATTCCTCTCCTTTTGAAATCCAAAAAAAGGGCAGCTGTCCCACAAAATTTTTTCCCATATATAGCTCTCCACTTTGCATATGTGCCTTCTCTACAAACTTGATTCAGTCCAGTTGACTATACAACATGATTGCATTGTTGTCACCCATCTGTGTTATGGTGACAGTCCAAATTCCTCCAATTTTCTATCCATGTTCGCATTACACTGTTAAAGAAGTGGATGGTTATAGTTATTTCCAAATTTTTTCCTGCAATTTCCTATATTGCTTCCCCTTTATTCTTCCCCCTGCTTACCCCATTTCATCACTTTCCTATCTAACCCATTTTCATCTTTAATCTGGTCCAAAAATAGAATCACACACCACACAAATACAGAAATGCCCCGTAATAAAGCCTTCACTTTTTGTCCTTTGCATTTGTGCAGAGTTTGGCATTGACTGAAAATGGTGAGCAACAGTAAATGGATCTTCATATCCTATGGCAAAAACGGATGAGTTTTTGCCATCATCCGCACTAGTTTGGTTAACTTTGCACAATGCTGCTTAAACTTTCTGTGCTAAAGTGACACAGAGTTAAAGCAGAGTAAAGGCAGTCCTTTGAAAAATTTACTCTGACAGTTATTTAGATTGCTGAATGTAGAAAAATGCAAATTCATATGTGGAGTGTTGACATAAATCATTTGACCTTTTTTATACAGTACTTCACTGCTTCTGATATTTGCAGGAATTATGACATTTACCTATATAACGCCACCCTGAAACCATGTATAAAAAATTAATTGAGCTGGATTTGAACAGTGTGTTCTGAACATGAGCTCACTGCTCTTACACCTGCTGCTACTGTGAAATCTAGGCAGTAGGTGTCATTTTTACACTCAGTACTGTCTAAAGTGCTGACAGCCACACCTCTTTGCTCAGCCTGTTTGCACGAAGGAAGTCAAACCAATAGAAATATTACTGTTTTCCCATTTAAGCAGAGAACTGTGTTTGCTCGTCACTTAACTCTGCACAACTGGGGAAGGCAATGGCAACAGTTTTTAATGTCATACAAATTATGACACAACATTTACAATCCAAAATACAGCATGAACACCATAGTATCTGTCAACTATTTCTTCCATAGAATATAAGTACTTCTCAAGTTCAAGTTATATTCAATAAATGTAAATCTCATATTTGCAAACACTGCCATCATTCACACAAATCAATTTCTCTGTGATACTTTATGTAAAGAGGTGTTTGGTATGTATTACTATGTCTATTGTCCAGTTATTTGTCATCTCATGAAAAGCATTTAAAAACACAACAGTAGGGAGTGTAGTTGTTAGGCACTGAACACATATTTACTCAGACTCACTTGAAAATGGATATGTCAGTAATAGGTCTAATGTCAATTACAATACAGACCTAAAGAGAACAACTGCATTGTTACATTTTTTAAGCTTTATACTAAAAATAGACACACAGATTGTCTGATACATGTCTTACTGTGGACATCAATTCAAGAAAAATGCAAAATAAATACAAAATGAGCTCAAACAAGCTCAGCTCAATTTCCAAACTCAGTAGACAGGGTAGAATTTCCACATAGTTTATTCTAGTACCTCAGCCTTTCACCTTCAAAAGAATAATGAATTAAACAATACCCCACCTTATGTACCACTCAAAAACAATTATAGTAATTGATAATCAGCCAAAATCAATTATTCAATAAACAATGTAGTACAGCCATAAATCATGAATTACAAGTTTTGCAAATTTTACCTAACAAAACCTTCCCCCCAAAAAGGGGGCATTTCCAAATTACTTAAAAACATTAAATTCTTTTATTCATTTATTAACATTAAAGAGATACAAGTTGAATAAATTAATGAATGAATAAATAACTTAAGTAAGGACAGGACCAATACAAAACAGTGAATAGTAATAATAACAATATGAACATGTCCTATCCCATAATTAAATACTATAAAGTTATTTTGAAACTTTCCCCCTGCTCCATGAACAGACGTGCTAGAATACTAAAAAAATAAACCTTTACAACAATCCCCATGTGTAGACACAAAATGTTCTGCTACTGGACTTGAAAAATTTTTATTCCAGATATCACCTAAGTGTTCCATAATTCTTACTTTCACCCTTCTTTTAGTTTGCTCAATATACCACTTGACATGGACACAATTGCAACCCAAGATATAAATGACACCCTGCGAATTACAACGAAAAGTCTCTCTGGCTCTGTACAAATTCCCATTAATTTTCCATCCATCCAGATTCTTAACTCCACTACAAATACTGCAGTTCCCACATGGGTATGTACCCACTTTACCCACATTCACTGAATTGGAATCATTAACATTTAGAATTTCTTTTAAGTTGTTAAACCTTCCATAGGAAAAGGACACATGATCTGGAAACAGTTTACTTACACTGCTATCCTCCTTAAGCAAATACCAAAATTTTCTAACATTTTCCACCACATGAGAGTATATCAAAAATTTGGTGACGAAGAAAAGTTTTTCCTTCACCATTGTATTTCCACCCAGTTCCTTCCTTCTGTGTAAAGAACCCCATTTCCTATCTATAATTCCCTCACATGCATTTTTCTATGTGGAAATTCTACCCTGTCTATTGATTTTAGAAGCTGAGCTGAGCTGAGCTTGTTTGAGCTCATTTTGTATTTATTTTGTGGACATCAATTCCTCAGAATATGAATACTCATACATCAACACTTACATTCATGCTATTCACAAAATGTATGTATGTCTCAGTTCTGCCGCATGCATTCATGACAGCTTATTATACAAAGGTTAAGAAGCTGTCTTTTAAAGTATCTGTGCATGTTCCAAGCACAAAAAGAAATCCAAAGTCCACACTTTGCACACCAGTCTCATAACAGTATATGTTACCTGCAACATAAAATGATCATGTCAGCCTCTATAAAGACCAATATAAATAGGGAAAAAAAGCATACTTCATTGATGGGGTGAAAGTTAACTACTGTGTTCATCAGGTCTATATTACTTTGTCAAATGCTTTATTCAGCAAATAACTTTTTATTGAACTCACTTAAGCAAAAGCTCATTTAAGTGAATGACTGTTTCAGAAAATTTTTTCTTAGGGAAAGGATGTGGTCGGCCATCATTAGGAATTTGACCTTTTCCCCACTGAAATGCAGTGCTGGAGTTGATATATTTAGTTAGGAGGTGTGTGGGGGTGTTTATATCATAATGTTGACATGTTAAAATGTCGACTCTGACTTGTTCAAAACGAAAATGTCGAACTACAAGGTTACTGAACAGCCAAATCACCGATTTCTTTCCAACGGAAACAAATCGGTTGGACAAACACTAATGTCACACGAAAACAAACATATTTAAGTGGAGGGGGGCTTTACCCCCCCTAACTAAATATTCTAACTCTGAGACCGCATTACTGTCAGGGAAAGGGCAGGTGTAAGAGAACGGCCAACCGATTTCTCTGTGTTGGAAAGAAATCTGTGATTTGGCCATTTGGTAACCTTGTAGTTCAACATTTTCATGTCAAACAAGTCAGAGTTGACTTTTTAACATGTCGATATTATGATATAGACCCGTGTGGGTGGCATAGCCCCCAACATTGGGAGGTGTGGGGGCAAAGAACCCCACTTTGCAGAGTTTTAAATTGTTTAGTATTACGGTTGGTAGCTGGCCCACTAGTTTCTTTTTCCCTTGGAGAATTTGCACTGAAATGGTCGTTCACTTAAATGAGCTTTTGCTTAAGTGAGTTTGATAAATAGTGATTCACTGAATAAAGCATTTGACAAAGTGATATAGACCCATGTTCATCAACATGAATAAATAGTTAGGTAGGGCTTCAAATTGCACAACAGACAAATTGTGTGTGTGTGCCTTTGTGTGTAAGTGAGTATGTGCATAGTCAGAAGAGCATGACTCTGTGTTCTATACGGTCAACAAATGATAAATAAATAAATAATAAATATTATCATCTCTCAAGTCTCATGGAGAACAAAAACAGACATGCATGACTACACAGCAATTTCATACAGCCCTCCCAACATCTTCTTCCCAACATACACTGATAATGTCATCTGCTATAAAGTGTTCTGTGACAGTATAAAAGTTAGATTTGGCCACAGCACTTGCATTTATCACTACTGTAGCTAGGTAGGGGTTCTAATCTCACTGTGGTCAACTTGTGTGTGTGTTCAATTAGCTCTCATTTGGGAGACTATTTTAGTTCAACATGTGAGACTCTCCTACTACCATCTTCTGCACACTAGATACTGAGGCTGTCATCTGCTGTTGTCTGACAGTATGAAAGCCAGACATTTGCAGTGGTGCTTGCATTAAGTACTGTGTTCTATAACTAGGTAGGGTTTTTACTCTCAATGCAGACAAGTGTGTGTGTGTGTGTGTGTGTGTGTGTGTGTGTGTGTGTTTGCGTTTGTGCTCATTTAGCTCTTATTCTGGAGACCATTTTAGAGCAGCATGTGAGACACTCCTACTAATATCTTCTCACCAGACACTGAAGGCTGTCATCTGCTATAAAGTGTTGTCTGATAGTATGAAAGTTAGACTTGTGGTGTGTTGCTTGTGTTAAGTACTGTATTCTGTAGATGACTGGGTAGGAGTTCTAATCTCACTGCTGTCAACTTCTGTGCATATTTATTCTACTATTAGACTAGAGACAATTTTACAACTGCATGTGAGACTACAGCTATGTCATGCACTCCTGTGCACTTCTTATCATCAATATACACTTATTATGTGATCCCCTCTAAAGTTCACTCTTGTGCAAACTCAGATATCTTTGTTGGCGTGAACATTAACTACTGTGTTTTCTAGCTTATGTAGGTAGATAGTTTGCAGGTCTAATCTCACAGCAGCTGTGTGTATGTTCATTCAAATATGAGTGGCTAGACAATTTTGCATACAATATGAATCCACATCTATGTGACACACTCCTCCCAATATCTCCTTCTCAGTATACACTGATGCTGTAATCCTCTATAAAGTGTGTTGTGCTAATGTAAAGTCAGAATTCTGTGCTGGTCCTTCTTTTGCATTGTATACAATCCAATTTATAAAAACAGGCCAAATGTTCCAAACTGACCTCATTCAACTGCTGTGTGTGTAGTTGGTGGTACATTGCTGCCAGTGTATGATCTTTTGAATCTCTTTTCATGTGAATTCCTCTCAGCAGAACCTTTGACATAGCCCTATAAATCCAGGATATCCTAATTCCCCCCACCAACCTAACATGCTTCCTGCAGAACCATGCATGGTGTCATCACCTCAAAGATGCACACATACATAAGTCATGAAGTACAGCCATTCCAGGAACCTCTGTAGATCACTGGATGCATGATTGCTGATTCTGTCATGGGGTGGTACACATGTTACATATGAATAGAGGCAATCACACACATACACATATGCATGCAGCCCTACTATCTGTCATCATATATGTATGGCGATTTTGGTTTAAATGCTATAACAATGGCTAGAATATAATGTGATGTTGGCTGTTAACATAGTAATGTCCTATGATCCAGTGAAGATTGCACATATCAATGTTGCTGTCATCCACGTGTGCTATGTTGAACTGTGGATGTACAGTGGCCCTAAGACAATGTATTCCAATCTGTGATTTGAGGTAATGTATTGATGGACACTACTGTCATTTTATTATACATTCCTTTTTTAACAACTGTAGTAGTATGCCTCTTGAGGACTACTGACATGGGATGATGCTATGTATACTGTTGCCTTTGTAAGGCATGTGTTCTTGTAGTGGAGTATATTAACATGATACACATTTCTCATTCAACATCACAGTGACACTTGCAGTATGGCACATATGTTCATGTGTATACCTACTACTATAATAAAATGCTATGTGACATACATTAATATTACATCATACCGCTTCCAAGGCAAATATGTCTTGTTTCATCCACATATTGTAATGCTATTATATACACAAACATATAACCAGGTCAGATTCACTTGCAACCTTGGGTGTGCTACTATTCGCAATGATTATTCAGGTATTGCCAGGCAGCATTGTGTGGCTGTCAACATTTATGTCATTAATGGTTCTGAACCATACCAACCTCATTTGTAATGTGCCCATATATGGCATCTGAGCCATCATGCACATCTTTCAATGATAAACATATAGGCAAATAATATGGAACTGATATAATGATGTGAACTAGATAGAGTTGTATGACTGTGTTAACAGTTTCACTGTGTGCCATGTGATGCATACCCAAGGTTGTATATGGCAGTGTTGTCACAAGTATTTTTTAAGTTAGTACAAAATCTTAAGGGGAACACACAGCTATGCACACACATGGTTATAGATGGCACTACCAATACTCAAGCAGAAGCAATATACAACCAGCTAGCTGACAGATCTGGACCAAACGTCACACCTGACCCCACTGCTCATCACCCAGTGTATACATACAGACATTGCTCAGCATATTTTATCAAGAGAGAAGCTCATCTGTGTACTCTCTAAGGCTAGAAACACAGTATCAATTAGCTCTGACAACATCCCATGTTGCCTTATCAGTAAATTAAAACATGACCTAGCAGACACAGTTGGATCTCTACTAAACCACAGCCTCCAGACAGATTATTTTCTGGCATAATGGTGGACAGCAACAGTCATCTGTCTGAGTAAGGGGGGACCATCATCTGACACAGGTAATTATAGCATAAGGTAATTAACCTCATCTGTAAGCCACTGGAAAGAATCATTATGGACCTTATCAACAAGGACTTGGATAATTTCCCAACTGTGTAACCAACCCAGTTTTATTTATTAAGGCTATATAATTTCTGCTAAATCCTGTTAACTTCTTTGAGAAGGTCACAAAGGCCACAGATAAGGGACAGAATGTGCATTCCACCTAACTTGCCCTGACCAAGGCATTTGATACAAATCTACACTCAGGTAGTACAGAGGAACTATCTCAACTGACCATAAACCACTGTCACCAAGTGGATAGCACAGTGGATCACCAACAGGACATAAACTGTCAATGTTTGTGAATTCACCCCTACTAAGAGGCCAGTGAACAATGCAGTGTCACGGAGTTCTGTACTAGGCCCTTTCCTGTTTGGTATTTAATTCACAGAAGTAAAGGCAAACTTAGACAGCTTTTGTCCAAACAAATTTGTGGATGACTACAAATTGTGGACAATCCTAGAACCCAGCAATGGTATTGATGTACTGTAGAAAGTATTAACTCACACAAATGATGGATTTCAGAGCCATAGAGGCACACTAAAATGTCTAAGAAAGCATAATTATTCACTTCTAAAGCAAATATCCAAGCTAATTATAATATAGACAGCATACCCCAATGAGTGGATCCAGTAGTGTGTGATCTGTGTACTCATGTAGATAGTAATTGGAAGTTCCACTACCATGTGTTCACAGTGGTGACAAATCCCTTCTGTGTGGCACAACTCATAATTATGAGCATGTCATCCAGATCAAAGGATGTTATAATTCCATTCTACTCAGCCCTCATCACATAAATAATTGAGAGCAATGCATTCTTTTGCATGTAACTCACCACACATCTGTAACAGCTGGAGCAACACCAGAGATTTTGGACAATGATGATCAATGGTATAAAAGGTAAGTTCCACATGTAAAGATTGAAAGGCATATTACTGTGCTGTGTCCCCATACAAACTACTGATGCCTGGTTTGTATCTGCCCTACAGGACATTCTACAATCTGGGCCTGGTGGAAATGTTATACATTGTTAAAGCAAACTGCACAAGGGTCACTCATTCCAAGGATGTTAACCTAGACTTTGCCATAAAAAGTCATGCTGGAGAGATAGAAACATCTCTCAGGTGCTACACTTTCTCTGGAACAAGCTTCCTATTCACGTAAAGCAAAGGGCTTTCCTAACACTATTCAAGTGCAACCTACATCAATGGATGGTTAATGGTAGTTGTACTTGTGGTGTTATGCCCATGTTCCTCATAGATAGAGCCATTTAGTCATAGATAGCATAGCATAGGCCCATAACTGTGTGCACTTTGTTCACATGGCTAATTAAAATTGTGAAACACATATTAAATATGGCTAGGCTTTTATGTCATTTTGGAACATTAGCCTAGTACTCTCCTATGAAACTATGTATTTTACATTTGTTTACTGGGAATGTCTGACTGGACACAGGTCTTTTTTCAGAAGAGGCCTGGAGAGAAAAGCTCCAGTAAAAATAATATAAATATAAACATTGTAGAAGTTAACAAACTTGCAAGGACATTACATGAGCATACAGATAGCATTTACACAATGATGGCAAATACAGTTCTCCAGAGTTAGCATCAACATAATATGTGGGGCAAAGAATACACAATTTTAGTGAGTTTCAAACAAGTGAGTTCAAGAATTAGAGTAAGATAGCACCCAGTGAGCAGTATGTGGTTACCTATACAGAGGTTAGTTTTAGCCTGAAAAGTAACAGGTGCAAAGCCACCACATGAACCTATGAAATCTGTTGTATCCTAGGTAAAGCTATAGTGTGACTGCACGGCATCACAGATGTTGCAGTGTGTCACATCAGTATTACCACACAAACACATATGCATGCATGTCAGGATTTCATGACAGTATATAATTTTCACTGGCAATGTCAGGTAGGCAGTGATTGTGTGGCACATGTCTTGAAGTATGACATGTACTTATAACAGTGTGCTCCATGCATTGCTTGGTATGTGAACAATATGACCGCGACAGTTTTCCTCCCTCATTGATGGTAGACTTTGCACTGCAGTAGTTTCTGTGCACATGTCCATGGTTGATGCAGTGCCATCAGTCTCACATACTGCTGTACCATTCATTATGACACACCACTTCTTATTTCACTCATCAATTGCAGATGCTTCTGACAATATCCATTGCTATTACACGTGGCACATGCATGCAAAACCCAACTGTGTGTAGGGAATCCACTCATAATAGTGTGTTGTTTCGATGTGTAATCTTCATGATGATACTTATATCAGCCAGGGATGCTTTAGTCAAGCGTATTACATTTGGCACAGTAAGCTTACACATATCTTGTAGGTCATACAGAGCCATTCTTTGGGGTGCATACCTTTTAGGAATCGACAGTGCAGACTTCCCTTCAAGGTGCTATACAAGATGCATGTGTGATATGTATTTCTGTGTTGCACCCAGTAAACATATAGATTATTGACAACATTGTTGGCATGGATTTGATTCTTGCTCATGTGGCTTGAGGCTTATGTGTCATGCAAACCTTTCAAATGGACAGGATTGCTCCGAAATTCAACTCCAAGTGTAACACTTTCCACAAAACCCCTCAAATGACAGTATATCTTTTGAGAAGGTGTGGTGACTTCTGGCAATCATTATAGTTGTACAAGTCTGTTCCTGCAGAACCTGTATACTAACTTAAACTCACATATTCTGAAAATATCACAGATTAATGTTTTTAATATTTTATAATTGTTTCTGATTGTACCTGTTTCTGTCAGCAGTTGCTTATTTCTCCATGACTGTTTGTGATGCATGCTGACATTTCAATCGTATTCTATCAAGCCATTTTGCCATTCTTCAAACCCAGCACATACCACTATTGCATACAACATTCTTGCTAAATGTCCTCTCCAGTGAGCATGTCAATGATTTTTATATTACTATCATTCATCTATATTGATATGTACCCTTTTGTGACAGTCACATATATACTAACATGTGTGATGATATGAATATACTTGCACAGGAGGTGTAAACAGCAGTACGTACTGTGTTCTGTACATATGTGCTTAATGTTATGCTGCTGACTTGTCTTGGAATTGTACATACATTGACATATCCTGTCTTGTGTATACTGCCATATTGTATATCCCCTCTTCCTCTTTCTTCATTCCTATCATTTATGTCTGTGGCCATTTTAATCAGCAAACTTTCCCTGCCTAGTGTATTATTGTTGCATTGTATTTGATATTGCTGATTACTCCAACATCCAGTATTTCATTATGCAAAAGCTTGCAGTGTACATTGCACTGATTATACTTTTCTGTATATTGCAGTAATTTCACCCCTGGTAGTCATTGTGGCTGCCCATGCAATCTAGTAGGGCAAGTCCCACAGGCAGACTTGTATGCATGTGCCCAATGTGTCCGTGTTCCTCGCTTGTATTCATGTAAACACATGCATGTGTAATTAGTGCTGCTGCTCATCACACAAACACATGGGCTCTGTATAGGCTTTGTGTAAAGCCTACATGGAGTTTATTGAATCTCCCGGTATATTTATTATTTACTAGTTCATATAAATAAGGGCAGATTCCTCAAGATTGGTAACATGCATTTATTAAACTTTAAGGGAAAGGGGAGTAGGACAAAACCAGAGTCATACAGACCCTTATGCCTGTTGTGGAAAAAATAATAGAGACGGTAATATTGGATAAGTTATTGTTAGGCTTGGAAAGTTTGGGACTTGAAACTATATATCAGCATGCATAAGTTGAAAATAAATCTATTACCACCTGTAACATGATATTCTATAACAATAAAATGATAGCTATGAATGAAAATGTGTGCTTTGATGTAATTTATATAGATTTAACTTCAGCATTCCATAGGGTCATACACAAAACACTGATCAGTAAATTAGAATAACTTGGTATCAATGAACTCTAGATAAGATGGATAGCTGCATGGCTTACAAATAGGACATGGCAAGTATCATACAGCAACTAGACAGGTGAAATTCTTGGTTACAGTCAGTGTGTCCCACAGGGGTCTCTCCTAAGCCCATACTTGCTTAGATCGCATCTTTAAGATCTATCTTTTTCATCTATGGTGTTCTACAGTCTGTATGCCGATGACATGAAATTGTGTAAACTGATTATGTGTGTCACAGATTGGGCATGCCTGCAAAAGAACTTGACTAAATTGTCTATTTGGGTACAGGAGAATTAGAACTATATGCTGATAAATACATGATAAACTAAACATATTGGTTTTGGGAGACTTGAAATGAAAGGTGAATATTTAATACAGCACACAGTGATTGAAACTGTAGATTCATTTAAGGTCCTGGGTATATGAATAGATTCACCTTTCTAATCATATCAACCAATTGGTTAATGATATTTATAGAACTAAAGGTTGTATAAAAAGTTTTATAAACTCTAGGAAATCAGAAATGGTGGAAGTCACTGTTTTTTATTTACATTAGACGCAAACGTGAGTATGGAATAACAATAAGGAAACATTATAATAAACAAGCATGAGTAAACTGGAGAGAGTACAGTGGAAATAAACCAAGGGCATCCATGGATGAGAACAGTTATTATGAAAGGCTAACACTTCGGAACTTGTACAGTATCTCATATAGATATTTAAGATGAAACCTTATTCAGGTATATAGGGCATTTAGAGATAACTACCTCTGGGAATGTTTGGAATTATCAAAAAGTACTAGAGAATCATCAGACAACCTATGTAGAAAAATTCTATAGGAATGAGAAGTGTGCTAGTTGGTTCTCTAAGAGAGCAGCTTATGCATGAAATCGCCTACCAAAATACATTGAAGCAGGCACTCCTTCAGATATTTTTAAGAACAGCCTGGACAATTATTATGGGAACAACTGTTTTGGTACATTGGCAGGCTAGAATGGCATTAACGCTCCTGCTTGAAATATTTGTATGTATGTATGTATGTATGCATGTATGTATAAAGCATTATTAGAAGTTACATAAAATAAATATACAGACAATAATGCATGATGGGATAATGTAGCATTTAGGCAATAAATGAATAAGCAGTAACTTGTAAGTAATATTTATTTATTTTACCAGGAAAGTCTGACTGGGTAGAAGTCCATTTTCGATGGAAGCCCATCGAGAAAAGCTCCAGATTATTACAAAACATTTTAAGAACACTAATTTTACAATCTTCAAAAATAAAACAAAAACATCTGCAATTTAAATAATTATACTAAATTAGATATAATATAAATACATTAGTTAAGAATTGATATAAGGTATATGACAATCATTTAATATTTAGAGAAATTTTAGACAGTTTGTAGAGAAATTAAAGGTAAATTAGTCTAATGCAAATAGGAATTGCAATATGAAGTGAGGGAAAAACAGGCTTATGATACATTTAGAAAGTCACAGAAGAGAATTTGATAGCAGTAAGGAAGTAAGTGAAGAAGGGAGAGTTAGGAGGTATAAAGATGAAAGGGTACTTGCTCACATTTAGGGAGATAGTTTAACCTGGTTTTGAGCAAGAACTGAGGCAGATTTTAACTAGGAAGTCTTTCAGAGTTGTTTTGAAAGATGGAAGAGAGGGTATAGACCCGATGGATACAGGTAAGGAGTTCCAGGCCTTAGCAACCTTGTACAAGTACAGACAATGTATAGCAGATTTCCTTGGTTTATAGACAGGCAGGAGATTTTGCTCACTGGATCAAAATGCCTGACTGGGAACATAGTTGTGCAGAATGTTTTTTATGTTGGACAGGCAGATGGATGCTGGATAATTTTATAGGTAGTAAGAACTTGTGAATATGTTAGCTGATGTGGCAGTTCTAACCAATTAAGGCTTTTCAGTGCTATGCAGTGGTGGGTTCTTAAAGGGGTATGTGCTGCAAATTTAGAAACTTTGTTATAGCATTGTTCAAGTTTAAATTTTTTGCGAAGCCTGGAAGTTAGTAGCAATGGGAGCAGCATAAAGAAGAGTGGGGAGGAGATAAGTAGTGGCAAGTGTATTTTTAATATTAATATTAAGCATTATAACAGAAGTGAGATAAAGGGAGGAATGAAAGAATTATATTTTAACATAGGATAAGAGATGTATCTGCAAAAGAATAAGCAAGGCAGGGAAGTGAAATAAATAAGATAAAGGGTGATGTGAAGGGGAAATATAATTAATTAATTAATTAATTAATTAATTAATTAATTAATTAATTAATTAATTTGTCTTTGTTGACTGAGAAAAGTCTGACTGGAGAAAACCTTTTTTCATCAGAGGCCTGGTGAGAAAAGCTTCACATTTAAGTTACACATGACGCACATTTATAACTGCAGGGTAAAAACATTCTATACATGAGTTTATTTACTTGATTTTTAAATATTTCTTATACGAACATAGCATTTTAACAAAAAAGAAGAGAAAATTAATGTACATTGGCTAATTATTGAATAGAGAAATAAAATACAACAGCAGTTAAGGAATTTAAGGTGATGTCTGCAGGGAAAAGACCAAACTGGGGTGTTTTTGAGGTAAGTAATAATTTACAAACAGACAAATAGTAATGTAGCTTAAAAACTAATGATGAGGGAGATATGAAAGGAGAAGTTATGGAATTGAGCAGGAAGATTAATGGACAGAGGATGAACTGTAATTAATTGTGGGGTGTGAGAGACAGAGGAAGAGTAAGTGTTTATGAAATAAGTGCAGTATGAGGAGGAGAGATGAGGTACAAAAGGTTGGGAAGCAAAGTGGCTGTAAGAGTTGAGAAAAAGTACTCTGAGTAAAGCTACGCAGGTAAGCAGGAAGAACAGAGCTATCTTTGGTGTAGGTGCTGTTTAATCAAAGTTTTGAAACTATTTAAGTTTTCCATCTGTTTTAAGTGTGTGGGGATTTCATTCCAGAGTTTTGACACATAATTGGAGTAGGGAGAGTCTCCAGCAGTGTTGAATGTCTTACTGATACATAGTAAGAGTTTATTGCTAGAGCGAAAGTCTCTAGTGGGTGACTAGTACAGCAGAGTATTTGGTAATACTGGGTAGTATTTGCATAGAGAGTACAATAGGTTGTGGGCAATAAGTAGATGAGCGTAAGTCATCTAGTTGGGGAGTTCAAGACAGTTTAATTGGTTTAATGCAAGGCAGTGGTATGTTTTATAAGGTTAGTTGGTCGCAAATCTAGCTATTTTGTTGTAGCAGAAGGCTAGTTTAGTTTTATATGTAGCGCTGGTATTTATAAGAATAGGGGAAGCATATAACAAAGAAGGAAGAATGTATGTTGTTGCTAAAGTAATCTTTGCTCAATCTGTCAGGTAGTGCTTGCCCCTGTAGAGGGAGCCAAGTTTTTTAGTGAGTTTTCTTGACAGAATGACATATTTGGTGATCAAATTTGAGTTTGTCATCTATTATGACTCTGAATAGTCTAGTTTGGCTTGTAGTTTCTATGTTTGTGTTATTACTTGAGGTAATATGAAATGTGTACTTCTGGTTAAGGTGCTGTTTAGGAGTAAATAGCATAAGCTTGTTTTTGTGGCATTAGCCATATCTCAATGTCAGTGAAAGATTTTGAATGACTTCCTGTAATTTTATTATGGATGGGGCAGAGCAGATAAAGGTTGAAGTGTCGACGTACTGTATGAGTGGCAAGTATTGTGGCGGTATTAAGTTTATTTATGAAAATATTAAATAGAAGGGGGCTGAGTATTGACCCTTATGGAATACCAGCAGAGAGTGCTTGAAATGCTGAAAGGTATTGTTGTCATTTAGTTGCCTGCTGATGATTGCATAAATAACTGTGAAACCACAAGAGGAAAGGGTAAGTGAGACCTGGAGTTGCAAGCTCAGAACCAAGCTTTTGGTGGGACACTGTGTTCACTTGCCTTCATTTCTGTATTTGTTTACTCTTTTGGTGAAATTAAGAGGGGCAGTAGTAGTAGCACTGTGTTTGGGCCTGAAGCCATGCTGGGTGTTGGAGAGGAGGTTGTGTTTGATTATATGTTTCATAAGCTGAGAGTGAATACATTTCTAGAGGATTTTAGAGAGAGGTCATAGGATAGCAGTAGGTCTATAGTTTGTAAACTCTGTTGATGTACCTCCTTTGTGAAGGGATATAATAAGGAATGTTTTTCCACATGGATGGGGCATAGTTTACAGTTATGGCAGGTTGATCATAATGGAGACAGGGAAGGCTAGTGCTTCTGCACCTGTTTTGAGGAACTCAGTTGGAAGGTTATCGGCAGCTGAGGTTGTTGCTTTTAATTTGGCTCATATTTTTTTATGGTTGATGTTAGGATGGGCTGAAAACTAAAATACACTGTATTGCTTTTGAAAATAGATGGAAGTTGGAGTGGTGAAGTGAGGTGGTCATTGATTAGTGATACAGCTGACTGGACAAAACAAGGGTTAAACTGAGTGGCAATGAGCCGTTTGTCATTTGAAGTGGAAGAACATGGTGTAGTGGTATGAACAGGGTATAATAGTTTATTTAAACAGGACCAAAAATGCTTGGAGTTGTTTTGTTGCTTTTGTTAAAGATTACTGTAGTATGCTTTCTTGTCAGATTTATTAAGAATCTTGGTACGGTTTCTGAGATATCTAAAATTTTGTTTGGCATGTTTTGTTTTATTCTTATACTGTTCTTTCCATGCTTTACCTCTTTACATCAGGAGCTGTTTGGTCATGGTGCTGTGTTGGTTTTTACCCTTCTTGTCCTAACTGGTGCTAAATCATTTAGTAGTTTTAGGAAGGTGTAATCGAAGTGAGTAACTGCTTCATCTAGGGGTATTATTCTTAATACATTCCAGTGGTAGTTGGACAGGGCTGTAATAAATGCGTCTTTGTCAAATTTGATTAAATTGTTTACTTGTTTATAGATTATTTGTTTGGGTCAACAATGTTGTTGTTGTCTGATTACATAGGTTGGGAGATGGTTACTTAAAGTATCAGGTAAGCAACCAGAGGATTTGATATTATGGGGTTTCTTTGTCAATATCCAGTCCAGTGTGGACCGCATGTTAGCGCTTTTTTTTATTCTGGTGGTGGAGCTTATTAGTTAGGTGAAGCCAAATCGATGAACAGAATCATTGGGATTGCTGCAGTTTGTTGGTTACCAATAGAAATTCAGGTCACCTAAGATGAGGTTTTCCTGGGTGATGGTATCAGATATCCCTTGTAGGATATTTTGGCTGTGGTAATTTTATTGCCTGGTGTGATGTATACTGCTGAGATACACAGATGTTTATTTTGCTTGATCAGCATTATTAAATTTTGAGATACTTAGATAGGCTGGGGTTATTTGTAAATTGTTTTTATAAATAATCGCAATACCACCCATTCTTTTAAATATTATGCACAGTCTAAGTATGTTAAAACCTAGTGGAATAATTTTGTTGTCATTTGTTTCTTGTTTTAGCCAGGTTTTAGTGGCAATTAGAATGTCTAGGGAGTAAAAATTTAGACATGCATTTATTGCAGACAGTTCCGAGGTTAAGTGTGGGAAAATGTGGTGGTGAGAGGAAAGAGATGTAGAGATAGTACAATTAGGGAATAGCTCTAAGGGAGAATTATGAAGGTGCATTCTGGAGTGTAAAGAAATCATGGAAGTCAGAGGTGACAGATTATACAGAGAGAAAAGTGAGTGACTGGTGAATTTGTGAAAGAATACAGACGATTTGTTCTTGCTATTTCATTTTTATTGTGAAGCATATGTATTTTATGTCCTTTTGAAGCAACAATTTTATTTGGGAATACAATTCATGGTGTGACTGGATGCCCTTTGAAGCTAATGAAGGTGATCCCAAAAGATGGGAAAGTGAGGCGTCTAAACAACCACAGCTAATATATTTAGAATCTCTGATTTCTGATAGTTTCTGGCTCAGTTTATATCTCCTATGTGACATTAAAGCTACAATTAGGTAGAGGAAGCAAATGTTAAAGGAAACTATGAAGAGGTCTGGAAGTCATCTGGAACTGATAAATACTTTAGTGCAAAAGAAGTACAAGTGTGGTGAAGATCTCATGAAACAAATTGGAATTTAATCCATGGTCATAAATAAATCAGACCATTACCTGGAAGAAGGAGCATGCACTAGAATGAAGGATTATACAGGTAAATAATGATATGAGGAAATGGTAGACTGGAAAAAGAGCTAGTCAAAATCCTTATGAGAGAAGATAAATACGTGGTATCTCAAATTTAATTTTAGAGCTGTGTGCCACCAAGTGTTTCTAAGACTTTGAAATGCTCCCCGACTTGGTATAGAATTTATAAGATTTGTGATCTGAAGGCCTCTCAGAGCAATGGAAAAACTGGATTATAGAAAAATACATAATTTTTGAATGTCCCACATGTACTTGGAAGTTGAAGAACAAGTGTCATTCCAGGAAACCGAAGGAGGGGGTTGTAATGTATAGTGCTGAGAATTAAGACTAGACATCTGCTCATATCCAGCTTCTTATTTGTTTGAGAAATAGCTGCTGTAGAGCAGTGATTGTTTGTTCCCTGACAGCTACTGTAGTTCAAGAAGCACATGGGGGAGGGTGGTGTTAAATAAGTTCAGTTAGGTGCAAGTCATGCAGCAAGATCAATGTTGGCTGCACAATAAACTGCTGTTAACTTGCAATCTGTGTCTCCACTGGTCATTCTACATGGTGTCAGAATTATTCCAAAGTAGTCGCAAGTCTTCAGAAGAGTTTAGAAGTGAAATTATTGAAACTAAGCCTCGTCTCAGTGCCTTGAGTGACTGAATGCAAACAGTAATTACATTTTCATTGTCAGCATGGCAGAAGGCTTCCAAAGACCAAAACTGCTGGTGTTTGATGATAATAGTGTAGAAAAATGGCATGTGTTTGCACAGAAATATGATATTTTCATAGCAGCTGCACATTCAGATAAAAGCATGCACATGAGACTTTATACTTCTCAATTTAAGAGGCTCGGAGACCATTTAGAGAGAATGTTCTTTCGTATATGCAGCTGCTGTTTATGCAGGAGAGGGGAAAAACTGCCACATCATTGCTCAAGCAGAAACGTGCAAAGATCCGGAATGCTTAAAATGTAAATTTAGAGAATTGTAAATGTAAATTTAGAGAACTGTGTAACCCTCAAATGAATATCAAGATGAAAGACATAAATTTAATACTAGAAATCAAAAGCCTGGTAAAACTATTGAAGCATATCTTACCGACTTAAGAAATAAAGAGAAGACATGTAAGTTTGGAGATTTACAAAACGATTTAATAAAAGACCACCTCATGTGTGGTATTACTAATGATACAGTAAGGAAGATTCTACTTCATGATAGTGAATTAACATTAAGAAAAGCCATTAAAATTTGTCTAATACATGAAATCACAGAAAAACATACAAGTATTCTTGCTATATTTGCTGTTGCAAATGTTGACAATGTGCAACAAAAAATAAGACAATGGAACCTAATAAGTGTAATTTGAAGAGCTGTGTCATACTGTCTGCCATTTTTAATTGTTGCAGTTATGGGGGCAATCACAAACCTAAATTAGAGAACTGTTTAGCCTGTGGTCAACAGTGTCACAAATGCAATAAGTGGAATCATTTCAAATCGTTCTGCAGATTGCACAGACTCATGATAAAATTTCGCAGACAGTGAATCAAATTGAGACTGTAGCAGGACCTGACAGTGGTGATGAAACTTTTTCTGCTGATGGTGTTTCTGTGGTCGTCTAGATAGTAGTCACAGAAGATTCTCACTTGTTAGCAAATAGTAAAATATTTTGTACTGTGCAAATTAATGGGAAGCCAATAGAGCTTAAAGTAGACACGAGATCCAAATGTAACGTTATATCAGCAAAAGCTTATGCGTAAGTAAAAGCTGGAGAGATCCTTGACTCAAAAAGGAACACAAAAGTAGTTGCTTATGGTGGCAACGAAATTCAGAAGTATGGTGCTGTAGTCCTTCCTTGCCATTCTGCAGGTAACTGTTATGATTTACAATTCTATGTAGTTCGAAAAAATGTACAGTCATTATTAGGCCTAGAAGAAAGCCTAAGAATGGGTTTGATTTCGCTCAGTAAAGATGTGCACCATTTGAAAATTACTGTTTTTCGTAACATATCTTTGAAGAATATCCTGACATCTTCAATAGATGAAGTTGGTAAACTTTCAGTTACATATTCTATGAAGCTGAACCACAAAATATACTCAGCCATGAGACCAGCAAGTAAAATTCCGGTAGCAATGCAAAGTAAAGTAAAAGCAGAATTAGACAGAATGGTGGATTTGGGTGATGTTCGTGGCAGCTCACAAGAAAAGCTCAGATGGCATTTGGATATGCATTGATCCTAGAAACTTAAATAAAACCCTTAAACTGGATTATAGATAAATACATAATTTACTGCTGTGGTGGTGCTGCGGTAGCATTGTCAGCTCATAGTAAGATGTTGTCCTGTTTGATTCTCAGCTAGAGCGTCTTCTGTGTGGAGACATGCGTGAATGGGTGCACCTTCGTTGAAGGTTGTGCGTCAGGGCTGGCAACTCGGCACGTAAAAATTTAATGCCAATCATTAGCGGACCGGAGTTCCACTGTGGCGACCCCTAACCGGGAAAAGCTGAAAGACAAGACAGAGAGACATAATTTTTGAATGTCCCACATGTATTTGGAAGTTGGAGAAAAAATGTCATTCCAGGGCACTGAAGGAAGGGGTTGTAGTGTATAGTGTAGATAATTAAGACTAGATATCTGCTGATAGTGAACTTATTATTTGTTTGAGAAATAGCTGTTGTAGAGCAGTGATTGTTTGTTCCTTGACAGCTACTGTAGTTCAAGAAGCACATGGGTGAGGGTGGTGTTAAATAAGTTCAGTTAGGTGCAAGTCATGAATCTGCATGCAGCAAGATCAATGTTGGCTGTACAATAAACTGCTGTTAACTCGCAATATATGTCTCCACTGGTCATTCTACAGCTGTCACCTCAAAAGTGAAGCTCAAAAATGAATCTTGGCATCCCTTACAAGAATATATAGTATATAGGCTATGATCAAAAAAATCTGACCATAATTCATTTTAATATACAGAGCTTTAGCTAAGCCAGTGTACCACCAATTAAAAAAGAACACATTGTTGGAGCATGAAGGTTCAGTTTTGGAAGTTAAAGTACACTTAGTGTTACCTCAGTGACAGCAGCATATAACAGCCTTATCTTGCTTGAATTATCATCCTTAAACACCATTTGAAGCATCACCCCACTACATCATTTATTTTTGTGCATGGAAACATACTGGTGTGTTACAGCTTTCAAAGCAGTTCAGTTTTCTCTGTGACAGTGCAGTTGATACAATCTGTACTGCAGTACAAGACTCAGTAGTGACAACATTGAAAAGGGTGCAAAGACACTGGTATACACTTTTCTGATGTAGCAGTAAT
>NC_056730.1:360632053-360884553 GCF_019279795.1 Protopterus annectens | reverse complement strand
ATCAACAGGACTTGCTGGACAGACAGATATGTCTCACAGAGGTTACCTTTCCTCTGGAGCAAACTTCCATTTCAGGTGAAACAGAGCCCCTCTCTGACAATATTTAAGTGTAATTTGGATGACTGGATGAGAAACTGCAAATTCACTTGAGGAGTTTCACCCATGTCCCTCTTGGATAGGGGCAGTAGTTGTTGACTTAGTTCTGCTTAAAACCTTGATATTCTTGGGAACAGGTGTACTTGGTTAGGCTTGTAAGGCCTCTAGGGCCATTAGCCTAGTAACTTCCTATGATCTTATGATATATATATATATATATATATATATATATATATATATATATATATATATATATATATATATATTTATTTATATAAAACTTATATATACTAATGTCATGGTGACACAGACAGAAAGAATGGAGAATTTTCTCAATGGCAAGAAACAATAACAGTCCTGGCTATGATTTCTTATAGAAGACATTTATCAGTGTTTTATATATCTGGGATCTGGGAATGTAGATGTGCACATATACCTATATCTGTCCATATGCAAAAAAAAACTGAAAAATAAGTATATTGAAAGCCTGTATTGCACTTTGGTAACTGTATTTATTTGAATTGTTGTTTCATTTTTGCTGATTGTGTCTGCATTTATTTCTGCACTTTGAAATTCTGTACTACTGCCTTATACTGAATAGGCTGGATTCAGACTTGCTGAATCTAGACTGCTTGGTGTCACTGTGCTCTAAGCCAGCCATCTTACGTTAAAAGTGTCTTCCTGCACCCTTGTGACAGAAGTGTGCATCTCAGGTTCCATCTGAGTTGGGATTGCTGGAGAAAGGTTCAGTTTGGGGCTTTCCCATTGGTAGTTTGCCTTAAAACTGTTGAATTTTGCCTCTATTTAACCCTTACATTTGCAAGTAGCTGTGCATCGCACAACAGGGATCTAGCATCGCCTTCTATAGATGTAAACACCTGGAAACTTAAATATTCCCTAGACAGAACCCTCCAAAGGCCCTGTTGCTCTGCAGGCAACTCAACTGCATACTGAGCAGCATTGCCAGAACTTTTCACTCAAAACCTTCAACAGAAAAAGCCCCTCTGTTATTCCTACATCATAAACTGATCTAATTTAGCCACTCCCCAACAGTACTCTGGTATAAACCTGCCAGTATGGGTGGCCACTTTCCCGCCATTTCTCCGGCCAGCCTGACTGACTTGGGCACCCTGAGTCAATGTAGTAATTGTCTCATGTATACTGACCACCACCTAGTCCTGAAACAAATACTGTATGTGAGAGATGTAATTACACAATCTATTTGGAAACAATCCTCTCATGTAACAAAAAACAAGACATCAAACAGGTTGTCATCTCACACACTTCACCTCTCACATAAGTTTAGGACACAACACATAAACCCACATATGCAGAAGTATTCACTAGAAGCCTGCTGAAAGATCAGAAACCTCCCAAGTGCAAATTATCTGCACACACCTCAATATTTATAGAAAACACTACACATAACCACACATATATCAGTGTCTCACCAAATAAACCTCAAAGGCAAAACGTCTCAAAACCTAATGTCTTGGTCATAGGACTTTCCATAGTGAGACACACAAATGTCCCCCTCACCAGGCTAGGCAAGGAAAATGTCACATTCAGCTGCCTATCGGGTGCCAGGATGCATCAGATCATGCATACACTCAGGTCACTCAACAACAAGTACTGTTATGACTCTGTCATAGTCTGTGTTGAGGTGAATGACTTGAGACGTACCTTCCTGGACTATATGAAGAGAGCCATGACTGAACTCTCAGAATATGTGTCCCAGGCAGGTATGACCCTAGCCCTAAACAGCATTCTACCTTCATCCAGGATGATGCCACAATATAAACAAAAAATGATTTATTTCAACAATTGGGTTACCTTCTGGTGTCATTCCGGGGGATCCAGTATTTGTCAGACTGGGAAGACATGGCTGACAGGCCGTGCTGCTTTGCCAGAGATGGTCTGCACCTGTCTCCTCTAGGCTTTCAGATACTGGCTAAGGTGCTTGCCTCCTCCATAATGCCCCTTTTAGGCAATATCAAAACAACAACATTTCCGACATAGCAAAATCCACTTGAGACAAACTCAAGGTTCTGCTCCTTAATGCTAGGAGTCTAAACACAAAACTGCACTCCCTGGAAGCACTCCTCACCTTGGAAGATGCTGATGTCTGTGCAGTCACTGAAATATGGTTCAAGACCACAGCGAGCACCCCAGCTGTGCAAGGCTACAATGCCTTCCACATATTCAGACCTCAGAATGAGCATGAAAAAAACAAAGGTGGAAATGAACCCATCTTCATTAAAGCCAAGTACACCTCCAGATTTGTCAAACACTATGACTCTCTCGAACTACTCCATGCCCAATTACTTATAGGCAAAAAACCCTACCACATCATTGCTAGCTATAGGCCCCCCTCCATGAACCAACCTTACTGGAATCACTCGCCATACAACCCAATACCTTAGTCATGGAAGATTTCAATTATCCCTCCACCAAATGGGTAACATACACAAGCTTAAACATGCTTGTCCAGAGGTTCCTGAACTTTATCAATGCCCCAAGGGGCTCTAATGTCCTCGACATAGTACTGGCTAACATGGGTGGTCACTGCACTGCACTGCCCCCTGTGTGATGCCCTTACTGGTAAGATTGGACCATAAGTCAGTCTCATGGAAGTAACTACTGGACCCCACACCCCCAAAGCAGCAAAAAAAAAAAAAAAACTAAGGAACGTCTCCAAAGCAAAGTACAGTCTACTAAGTGACAGTAAAAAAAGTTGTGTACCACCCTGCAATCACGGGCAATAATGACTCCTATGCAGAGATGTACACAAATGCCCTGTATAATCACCTTAGCAACTGTATAGACTCGTCTGTACCTGACTGGATTAAAACCAGACCCTCCCGAAAAGACAAGCCACCTTGGTGGAGATCTAGTATAAACAGATTATATAACAAAAGGAAGAAACTGATGTCCAATAGCAAGAGGCAACTGCCTCTGCAGGAGAAGAATTTCCTCCACAGAGTGAACAAGCAAATCAGAAAAATTGTAAAGTCCTCTAAAACTAATTATAAAGCTAAAATAACATTCCTATCCAAGGACATACATAACGCATTATTTAACTACATCTGAAATCTAAAAGGGAGTGCTCAGCTATGTGCCAAATTGGTAGTAGATGGTACCACTCACATTATAATGGAGGAAATGGTCAACCTGCTAGCTGATAGGTTTGGTGCAAACATCACCCCCTATCCCCACCAGCCATACCCCAAAGCATACCTGACACCAGTTCTCTACCTAGTATCTCTAGAGATCAAGTCATATTTGTACTCTCCAAGCCCAAAAACATGGCCTCAATGGGACCAGATAAGATCTCAGATTGCTTTCTAAGTAATCTAAAACAGGACCTAGCTGACCTACTTACCATTCTCTTTAACCATGTCCTGAGGACTGGCTTTCTATCAGCAGAATAGAGAACAGCAACGGTAATCCCCTTGCATATAGATGGGCCATCAGCTGACCCTGGGAACTATAGACTCCTAAGTCTAGCTAGACTCACCTGCAAGGCCATAGAAAGGATCATTGTGGACCTTATCAACAAGGGCAGTTTGGCTTTGTTAAGGGTATGTATTGAACCTTGTAGATTTCTTTAAGAAAGTCACCAAAGCCCTGGATGAAGTGCATACCACCTCTCTGGACATAGCCAAAGCCTTGAAAAACTTTCCCAGCTAGGTGTTAACCCTTACATCACTAGATAGGTAGCTAATTGGCCCACCAACAGAAAAAACTGTCAAAGTTAATTAAAAAAAAATAAAATAGTGCAAGAATGATACACGTCAGACACAGCAGGCAAAAATAAACTCAGAAGCTTTAATATGGTAAGCGCTTTCGCACCCAAAAAGAAAAGGTGCTTCTTTAGACCACTTAAACAGGCAGAATATCAATCACATAACATCCTATCAAAAGACATTGCTAATTAAAACTAAAGACATTACAAAGAAAGCTGGATCTATTCAAGGTACATTCTTATCTTAAAGTAAGTGCTTTTAAATATGGTTTTAATGGAACCTTAGTATTTAGCCCAGGATACTTGTCTGCACGTAACTTAATAATCCAGTTGGATTCATGCATCTCTCTTAAATTGTTAAAAATCACCTAAGTGCAATGTCTCTAATAAACATTCAATAACCATAAAATTAAAACATGTCTTTCACCAAATTCAATCTTATGTTTAGCTAATGCACTACTGTCAGCATCAAGTTTATTCATTGCTGTAATATGTTCCCTAAAATGGTCTCGTATTGTCCTTTTCATTTTCCCCACATAGAAAAAGCAGCATGCATTACATACTGCTAAATAAACAACATTTTTAGTGATACAAGTTGCCGTGACTTGAAACCTAAAAATCTTATTTGACACTGGGTGCTAACAAAGTATTAGTAGCATTTAAAACTGCAAAAATTACAGTTACCACATGGAACTGTACCTCTACTTTGTATAGAACTATTACCTATAAAATTAGATTTATAGCATAAAAGACGTTTTAAGTTTTTCTTATTCCTATAATAAAAACATAGATGACCATCAAAGCAATTACTTATTTTATCATCAGATAACAATATAGACTAATTTGTCTTAATAACTTGTTTAACAATATTAATATTATTAGAATATTGTAACATTAAAGGAACTAAAGACTATTGCTGAGAGACATTATTCTCATTAAGATCTAATGTACTAGATTCTGAGAAATAAGGTGCAGCTTTCTCATTTCGTAAAAGTTTAATCTGATCACTCATCCTTCTTATTTCATTAGGTTTATATTTACAATTTAATAAATCATTTTCAGACTTTTCCAAGCCATTCTTAAACATACCATTATTATCATTAAGTCTAGAAATACCCATGGCCTGCCCTTTCATGATATCTCTATAAATATGTGGGGGATGCATACTATTCCTATATAAATATTATTTCTCTTACAATTCTTCTTGTATAACCCTGTATTAAAACAACCTTCCAAATACTTATATATCGTTACATCTAAAAATTCTTATATTTCTGATTTAGAGTACTTATATGTAAACCTCAAATAATTAGTGCTCCTATGCAAAAATGTAACAAATTGTTCTAACATTTCAATGGAACCTGTCCATAACAAAAACAAATCATCTACAAATTTAGAATAAAAACTAATTAAGGCTGCAAATTTACTATGTTTTAATACCGCATTCTCTTCCCAGTTCGCTAAAGCAATATCCCCATAGCTGTTTACACATGGTATGCCCATAGCTATGCCATTTCTTTGAATATAATAAGTTTTATCAAATAGAAAAACATTATTCTCCAATACTAGTTCAATGAGCATACAAATAAAGTCATTTTTGTCCATCATATTGGCTTTTGTTACTTAAATATGATTTAACAGCGGAATTACTGTGAACAGAGAGCCGATATCTAAAGATACTAAAATGCAGCTTTTATGTAAGGAAACATCAATAATATTTATGCAAGCATATAAGTCCTTATGACATTTTTTTGTATCTCATAAAACAAATGGAGATGATTTTAAAACAATTCTAATATTCTTTTCAACAAATATTGCTAACAGCTCAGTTAGCCATCCTTGTCCCAAGAATATAGGTTTCATTGGGGGTCGAATATGATACTTATGGATTTTAGGCTGACCATATAATTAGAGGTACAGTTGGAAAATGCACCAAAAATAGTTATATAAATCAGATGATACTATCTTACTTAAACAATCATACAAACATCTTTGTACAGACTGACATATTTCTTTAATGTCAGAGGCAGATATAACTTTATAAACTTCATTATCATCAACATATCATACATAGCTTCTAGATAAGCCTGCTTTTCCATAATCACTACGCCTCCACCCTTATCTGCTGGGCGTTTAGAAAAACTGTCATCTGTTTGTAAAACCCGCAAGGCAATATACTCCTCCTTTGTTAAATTATTAAACTTTCTATTAAACTTTGTGTTCTTACTAAATGTATCAAATGCCTGTATTATATCATGTTTGCATACATTACAGAATGTTTCTAAAGTAGAATTTAGTGTAGGCACATATATACTTGGTTTCTTAAAAGGAATATGCGTATAATCACCTGTAAACATGGTTTTGAGCATTACATTGCGTGTGAACATCCTAATGTCCAAAATGGTTGAAGCATAGTCTAGACCAGAGGCAGGGATAAAAGATAAGCCTCTTTCTAAAAGCTGCATCTGATTTTCATTTAATTGTTTGGAAGAAATGTTAAAGATTAAAGTTTTGACTCGGTTCCCACATTCGCTTTAAGTGCTGGTAAGATCCTCGGTCTACTCACAGTAACCGCCTTTTTCTTCCATGACTCATTGATCTACTCTTCTGGGTTGGAGATACCTTCCTGATTGGAAGATGAAGTGATTTAAAAACCTGCTGATGATTCGTTGAAGCAGGTTGTTTCTTTCTCCATACTGGTTGCATAGCAGAAGAGGCAGTATTATCAGCTAAGTTATTGAATGCTGTTTCTGATGGACCATTCGCATAAGTTAATGTGGAGTTAACAGTTAATACAGGTTTGAGTACAAATTTATTACCTTGTGAATCATTTTGTTGTGAAACATGATGAGTAGTATTTCCAGGACATGGCCAAACAAACACATTGCCATTAGAGAAATGCCTTATATCTCTTTCAAGTTTTTTCTTTTCCTGTACAATGAGGCGATGTTCCATTGATGAGATATGATCATAAATCTCCTCTATAGCATTATAGTATATAGCCACAAGTGGACATTCCCAGGCTATGTATTGCAATAGCTGTGCCTTTTGTATTTTTTGAAATCATATTTTTAAGTTTATGGTTAAAGAGGTGGTTAATACAAGTAATAGGGAGGGTTTTTCCTTTTTCGTTTGGCACAATATATAATTCAGTGTATTTGTCTTGCTTTACTGTTGTGTGATCATGGAGTTAGTTAGTTTGTATCATTTCTGGAGGGGTACAGCTCCCACATCTTGGGGTATGAGAAAGCTCTGTAAAAGTTTTTTTTTTTTTTTTTTTTAAGATTCGTTTGCAAATGTAAATGTATTGTTTCCATTTGTGATCATTAGGTTTCAATGTTTTGTTTTCCTTTCTATGTACAACTAAAAATGACCAAAAGTAGCCACAGTGTCTATAATACACCAAAGAAAAATGTCCCAAAGCTAACACTGTCAGCAGCAGGAATCACTTATAGTCAGCTAACTCTTTCATCCCCTAAACTGGGGACTTCATCAGAATCTAATTACACTCCATAATGAATTCATTTAAATATTGTTTATATACATTTATTATAATGTTATATTTTAGATTATGTTAAAATTTATAAAAATATTTATGAAGTTAACATTTAGCATATTTTAAAGTTTACATTTATTAATGTGTATGTAATAAAAAAATGTTTTTTATTTAGAGTTGTTTTTAATTATGTGTTGTACAGTTTTCACAGTTAGCATATATTATCTGGGAGATTTAATGTAGTGGTACCTTTAAATGAGTGAGAATGGTGGTAACATCATGCATTTTAAACAATATTTAAATGAATTCATTATGGAGTGTAATTACATTCTGACAAAGTCCCCAGTTTAGGGGATGAAAGCGCTCAATCTGTAGGTTTTCTATGTGGAAAACTAAGACAGCTTGTACTGAAGAGTTTGCTGACTATAAGTGATTCCTGCTGCTGACAGTGTTTGCTTTGGGACATTTTCCTTTCTATGTAATTGGTCACCAGTGAAATTGCTCAAAATGTTTACTTTCGTTCAGTTTCATCTGCAATCAATGGTAATATCTCTCTCTCTCTCTCTATACATATATATAGATATATATATAGAGCTGTATCTATATCTCCAACTGTACACCTCTGGGACTCTCCCTGATGACTTAAGTGATCACCTTCTTACCTATATAATTAAGCATAAAGCCATCAACCCCCACCAACCCATACTCAGAATGGTAAGAAATAAAAAGAGCTTTAACCTTGCCAATTTCCAACAGGAACTAAACTCATGTAAATGGTCAATTCTAAAACACCTCCCATTAGAGGAAGCAGTTGTATACTTCAACAACAAATTCCTTGGGATCTTTGACTCTCATGCATATCTTCGCTCAATAAGAATAAAGGCAAAAACTGCGCCATGGCTTTCCAAAGAGTGCAAACTAAAACTCACCCTTAAAAACAAAGCATGGGCATTATGGCGTACTACAAAAGACCCCCAAGATCACATTAAATATAGACAATCAAGGAATGAGACTAAAAAATCCATTTTACAAGACAAAAAAAACTACTACTATAATCTACAGTAAATAAATCAAAACAACCCTCAGAAGTTTTGGGAAGGTTTAAATAAACTATTACATCATGGACAAACTTCCACCCCGACCCCTGCAGCCACCATTGATAAACCACCTGAGGAAGTCTCAGACAGTTTTAACAGATTCTTTACTGAGACAATCCAAGCCCTAGCTATCGAGCTATATTGTGGGAAGAAATATCCAGGGAATTGTTATGGCTAGGCTTGTATAGGCCCTAGGACTGACAGCCTAGTACCAACCTATGAACCTATGAACCTATGAACTACCTCCAAGCTCCCCTGGCCCTGAGGCACCACCCTTAGTAACCAACTCTCATTCAGATTCCAACTAGTTGCCACTTCACTTATCCGTACCTTGATCAAAAAATTAAAACCAACTACTCTCTCTGCTGATTTACTCCCTGCTGAGTATCGACAAAAAGCAGCGGATGCCATTGCTTACTCCATGTCTACACTAATCAATCGAACCATAGTAGAAGCCAAAATCCCCGCCATCTGGAAAATATCCTATGTAATCCCACTTCACAAAGGAGGTAGCTCTATTGAGCTAGCTAATTATAGGCCAATAGCTATATTATCTCCACTTGCAAAGGTTATGGAAGAATGTATTCATTGACAACTGCTGCACCACCTAAGTCAGAATAACCTTATGGCAGACTCCCAGCACGGCTTCCGACCTCACCACAGCACTACTTCAGCCCTCCTAGCCTTCTCCAATACCATAAACCATAATCGCAACAATAATAACATATCCTCTGTCCTCTTCTTGGGTGTCTCCAAGGCATTTGCTATGGTTGATCACCAACTTCTAATCCACACCCTGAAAACATTCTGTCTAGATACTAAAGCACTTCAATGATTCCAATATTATCTGAGTGGCAGACAGCAAGCTGTCCTTTGACAAAACAAATTCCTGATCATGTCAATACCCCATGCATTTGGAATGCTAGTGAATAATGACTCTAAACTAAACCCTAAATGGGCGTAGTATTCTCATCCTAAGGGGTGGTGAAAGCCATACACACTCTGGCTAGGCTTATAAATGCCCTAGGGCAGATAGCCTAGTACGAACCTATGAACCTATGAACCTATGTCCATTGTAACTAGAGCGAAGTCCTCATCCTCTGTAAAACTCTCCATCCTGTTGTGTAGTTTCTCAAGAAACATTTTAGTGTCCCTTAGGATAGTATGACAGTTCTCCAGTAGTCCATGTAGTGTACCTTCGACAAAAATAGATAGAGGCTCAATACACCAACCAGCCCCTGATACTATAGGGCGCATCGGTGGTGAAGCTCTGTCTTTATGAATCTTGGGTAGGCCATAGATTTTAGGAATAGTTGGATTTAAAACAGTAAAATATTTAAACAATGCTTCATCTATCAAACCAGTAATAAGTAAGTCAAACATCAAAAATGAAACCTTGTCAATAATAGCATTCACCATCACTCTAGAGATCAATCTATAGGTCTCATTATTAAACAAAAGCTTATGCATTTGTTGCAAATAAAGTTGTTTATCTAAAAGAACAATGCCTCCACCCTTGTCTGCCTGTTTAATGACTAGAGATTGTAAATTCTTCAATTCTTTTAATGCTCTTTGCTCATTAATGGTGAGATTACTATAATAATATTCATATAAACCATCTTTGTGGATCTGCCTAAATGAAGTTTCACAAATATCCAAAAATCTCTGTATACTAGGGGGAGTATTAGGAATAAATGTGCTAGGGTGCTTATACACATTAATAACGTTGACATCATTGTTAGGGAACATAACTTTTAATGACAAATTTCTGCCAAGTAACTTTAAGTCTTTTATCATTTCAGTTAAATTTGCTTTGCTAGCTGATATAAATGATAAACCTTTACTTAATAAATTTGACTGTTCAGGAGTTAAGATAAATGAAGAAAGGTTCATAACCAAACCTGTGTTTAGGTCCTTCTCCTCTTCGGCGATTGAACTGCACCATCCATTGAAATTACGTGGAATGGCTGCCCTTTGAGTTGTTGGTTCTTCATCCGAGTTCTGTAGGGCAACGGGACCTTCAGTGTGTAGTCGCCCTGCTTGCTGGCATCTAAAAAAATGCTATCTGTGTTTCCAAGTATCTTGCTATTGGGCCCCACTGCTTTAGTGTTTGTAATAGATGGCATAGCTGCTAACGACATGGGTACATGAGTTTTCTTGGGAATGGCTCCAGATTTAGTGGCATTATCATCCGAAAAACTTGACTGATCAGCAGAGCGCTCTGCAGCATGTAGAACCGTGTTAGCATTGCTCTCATCACGCACACTAACAGTTACTGCAACCGGAAAACCAGAAGTGCTGTATGAAACAGCATCCTGTTTAGTGCTTTCATTTATACATGATATACACACAGTTATATCATATAAATTATACTTTTTATCATGTTTATATGTATATGTTTTTATGTGGTCATTTTATAGCAGCTTTGACAATGTATCTTGGTTGAATACAACTTTAAATTTCCTTAAATGGATGACATCATTAATTGAGAGTTAACTGAGTGTACAAGTATATAAGCAACAGAGTGTTTTATATCTATGTCTGATGAAGCAACTAGGGTTGCGAAAGTGTTCACCTCTCTTTTATACATTTTGTTTGTTTGTTTAAATAAAGACGTTATTGTGTGGTACCCGATATAGTGTTGTTTTTATAGATATTCCGTTTTTATATACTTGGTTTTACCTGATAGCCGTTTTTTGTTTGTTATACCTCTACAAAACTACTAGGTGTTATCATAGATAACAATCTTAAATTCAACGTGCTTATTAATCAAACCATCAAAACCATCAATAAAAAACTAGGGTCACTTTACAGGATAAAAGCCTTCCTAACCCCACTTGCTAGAATTGCTATAGCTTGCTCTCACCTACTTTCAACTCTTCTGTACGCATCTCCTTTACTCTCTAATTTAAACAAGTCTGTCCTCAACAAACTATCTGCTACAACCACATTGCCAGATTTGCCACTGGTCTGCCTTATAGGATACACCACTGTATCAATCTAAACCAGCTTGGGTGGCTAGAACTGCCCAGCTGGATCCAGTATAACCAACTGATTATGGCATATGAAATCCTTTACAATCCGTACAATACTCCTGCACTAAAAAACATTATCACCCCCTATAACAATTTAAGACCTCTTCAATCTTCTAACAGACTAGTAGTTCAGACTATCAAAACTAATAACTCATCTGATGACTCTCTCTTTGTCAGCTCTGCAGGTAGATCCTGGAACTCACTCCCAGCTGATATTACTTTACTTACCACCCTGAGTCAATTTAAGATAAGACTCAAACAATATTTAACACTAAACTGGCTATGTCAATGTATCAAACCAGACTAACTCTCCTCTACTCTGAGTTAATAACTATAATTTAGCTTAGTTGTGTTACTTAATCCGGATTTACACCCGGGATTATCTCTAACCTTGGAATTTGTATAAGTTGTTAAGTATGTAACCACTGTATATATTGTATCTGTAATCTTAACTCATTATCTTGGAGCTTTTCTCCCTGGGCCTCCGCTGAAAATGGACATGAATCCAGTTGGACTATCCTGGTCAACAAATGTAAAATAAATAAATAAATAAATATATGGGCCCCCTGCAACTTCTCAAATGTGGATATGTGTTTAAAGAGTTACAGGGCAGGACATTTTGCTAAACACTTGAATTGTCAAATATGTGTGTTGCCAACTGTCTGTTTTGTTGAAAGAGGAAACTGGCATTGTAGTAGGAATGGGAGTGTGTGTATGTATGAGTTAGAGTTATAGCTAGGTAAGGGGATAGATTTTTGTTGTGTGTGTTTGTGTGTGAGTTTTTATATAGCATGTATATGAGCTATCTTGTGCAGTACTAGTGTTACAGAAGGTGGTGTGGGGAGCAAAGTCCACCTTAGTAATACCTGCTAAGCCTAACAATGACCCTGGCCCTGATCTTAACTCTAGCCCATACCTAACCTTAGAAAACTCCCCTTCTTAACATTATCCCAATTCAGAAAATTAGGGCTTGGTATTATAGAAGGGTTCCTCTGTAAAGATAGCAAAATGAAGCTATTTTCCTTTTGGGATCTTTTGTGCTACTGATGTTTGTTTAGGTTTTCAGTATCAGGAATGTTCAAAATAATTTTTTAATACTTTGTATTTGGTATTTAGACATTTTGAACATTCACATTAAAATGTTCCTGCACATCCCATGTGTGTCAATGCGGAGGGCAGGGTAGGAACATGATGTATACTTGATCTAGCAGCTTGGAGTAACACAACTGGAGCATGCATTTGTAAAAACACTCATGTATTTCTTACCCTGCCTGAAGCATGCAGTGAAGAAGACTCAGCCATACAATGGGATGTTAGAGCTAAAGTAAAAATAACCAAATCACCCGCAGAAGTGCTGCTGCGGTAGCATTGTCGCCTCACAGAAAGACGTTGTCGCGTTCCATTCTCAGCTAGAGCGTCTTCTGTGTCCAGGCATGCGTGAATGGGAGTGTCTTCATTAAAGGTTGTGCATCAGGGCTGGTAACTCGGCTCGTAAAAATCCACTACCAAACATTAGCGGACCGGATAAACCAAAAAATGCAACAACACTGCTGAAAAGAGAGAAGTACATCACTGAACTGACTTTATACTTGAAGGTATTAAAATGCTTTTTTTTAATTTTATATTGAACATGTTAATACTTTCATATGCTGTGCTGCATCTGTTAAAACATATTTCTGAACTGTCTCTGAAAAAAAGGTTTTTGACTATTTACGCATGCCAAGCAGTATATGTAATACCATGCTAAAACCATGTTTTTTGTAATGAATCTGTGAACTGTATACATAAGATAATGCTGATGTGTGCTAAGCATTGTGTGGAAAATGATGCATTCTATACTAAATATGTAAATTGTATACATTAGGTAATGCTGATGTGCATTTAGCATCAGTTGTCTATTGGTATAAACATTGAACGGGATATTTCAGGATAAAAGGAGAGCCAACTGTCTATCATTAATTAGTGACTTCAATCCTAAAATATTTGCCAGAACACCACAATTTTTATGAGGAACAGACAAAAATGTGAGTTAAAACTCTGGATGTTCCGCAAAAATCTGGACAGTTGAAAGGTAATGGACCTCATCCACCATTCCCTTTCCAACAGATCCTCTAATCATCCCTTTTTCATGGCCAATACTCTCTTATCAGTGAGTAGTTCCATAATCTATTTTTGGAATCCACCTCTCAGTTCCACAGTCCTTTCACATCATTTACATTAAACCCCTTTCTACCTTTGCTATAGCTAGCATGCAATAGGCGTTTGTAGGAGTGCAGCCTGGCGAATGACTAGAGCCCTTCCCACTCCCTTTTTTTATGCTTGTTGATCACAAATTATCCTCAGACCTGCACTTAAAATGTCTGCTTGTTTAACACCAATGATTAAGGTTATGGGCTGTTAATGAACTTCATCCTGTAATCCACAGCTTGATTCTGCCAGCCTCTATTTGCCTACTGTGTGACTCTGAGCAAATTGATAACTAGACAATGCCCCTGAAAAGGGGTTTGTGCCTAGTGGAGCTACCCAGTTAACAAGTCCGTAGCCTGCACATGCACTTTGGCTTCTTCTCCTTTAACCTAAAATACGACTTTATATGTGCACCTTACCCTTATGCACCTAATCTTGGGCTGCCCAGTCGTATCTCCTGCAGTGTCAGGAACAAGGAAAATACTAATGTATATCAATTAATGAATGCATGTCATAATTATGGGAAACTCCAACACTTCTGCACACTGAGCTGTATATTGCTGTAACGCAGCAAATAGTTAAGACATTTAACCTGTTCAGTTCCTGCTGGATGTCTAATGCTCAACTTGCTCCATCTTGCTCAGGGCACCATCTTCATGCATATCAGATGATTCAGTGGATTTGGTGCTGCATTGCCTTTCCTATCCTCTGCAGAGCATTTGCTGTACAATTTAGTATATACTTGTTGCTTTAGGTGGGGCAGAAGTGCTTTAAAGTACAAGCCTAAAGCTGCCACTGAGTCACTCCCAAGTATCCTGATTTTCAGCCTCACTAATTGTGAGGATCATTTCTTACCCTTGCAAAAAACATATGCACTATAAAGATCAAGCTGTACCTTTTAAGATAGAAGCTGCCATTATGGTTATACATGATACACCAGTTTTAGAATGAATATCAACTCCGTCTGTTAGCCTTCCCCATAAAGGAGGGCTCAGAGCCCCCCAACATGTGAAGACATAAATGACTCCAGTTAGAAACATTTCAGATCCATAGCCTCCATGTATTCCACCAATTCTAATGTAATACACCATTACATGAAGTTACCCTCCAATCAGGAAAATGGCAGAAGCTATTCCTTTTTTCAAACCTTTAGCCATTTAGCTCATGCTTGCCATGAGGCCAGAGTTTATGCGTTTGATTTAAAATCTCTCCTTAGGTGCTGAGTTTTATGTTTGGCTGGTTTGACAAAATTAAAGTGACACCTGCAACCAATGGAATCCTAGTTTCCAACTCTTTGCACTCCTATTCCTGTTACTACATGTGGTGCTGCTGAACTAATACTAGCAACATCTCTTCTGCACTAGTTTGCTGAAGAAACTATTGCAGCATTTTCTCATGCGCCTGTATCTGTGTCACGAAGAAGCTGCAGGGAGGTTGAACAATCCACACAAAATCCAGGGTTGGCCATATAATCAGTTAGTACATTCCTCAATTAGTCTCATTACAGTCAATCCAATTTTGTCTAGAGGTCTACTTGAAAAGTTACCAAGTTCCCTGTGTTGGCATATCCACCATCTAGGATAACTAAAGCAGGGTTATTGACACTCAGGCATGCTCTACCTTCAGCCAACGCTTGATCAATGGTGTTCTGATCAGTTCTGGTCAGTTACATTAGCGCCTGATGCTAATACCCTACCCCCGAACTTCACTTCTACTAGCAGGAGAGATTTCAGCCTGTAGTTAACAGAGTTAGGTACATCTTTCCCCTCTTGGGCACCACAGTTATTAGGAATGTTATCAGGAATATGGTTATGAATTATCCCACTTCTTTATGCTTTTTATATGACTTCAGTGGCCTAACTAGCTGGGTGGTACATAGCCCACATAACTTTAACATCAGACACGTGACCATAAGCCATTACCTCTGGGCTTGGCTTTAAAAGTTTGCAAGACTTCTTTCTCACTTAGAATGAAAGAATAAGGAAGAAGTAGTTGAGAAAAATATTATCAAGAAGAGAGGAGGCAGTGGATAAAGTTAACAAGTGGAGGTTAAACAGGGATGGACTAATGGCAGTACTGAGGGATAGGATAATGGAATATGTTGGATAATGGAAGACAGACACTGAAAACAGCTACGGAAGACTTGTGAGGGAAATGAAGAAAGGGAAAAAGCAAAGAATCAGGGGAGGAACAGAGCATAAAGGAGAAAGGTAGAGAAGGTTATGATACTGCAGTTTGAAATATGGTGAGAGGTGAAGAAAAAGGTAAAGCAGAGAAGGAGCATGTTGTGGACAAAGTGAGAGTATGGAGACGGTAGCAGCATCAATGGATGCCGCATATGTAGATTTAGTTAGGATGAAGGAGGGCTACCAAGAACGAAGATGTGGTGGACAGCATACCTCTCAACCTCTTAGAGCAAGAAATCTGGGCAAAGCCATATGTAAAAGTGGGACAAAGACCCAAATATAGGAACACTTTTTAAATATTGCTCTTACAAACTTAGAAAGTTGATAGAATAACAGGTTTTGCATTAGCAGGAATTTTCTTAAGGGTATGAAGTCTGAAACTCAAATGTCTGTCATTATTTTCTAACGTGAATCTTTAATGATTTGCCATTAATTTGCTAGAAAAACACAATTTTATGACAAACAGACCAAACATATGCGACAAAATCTGGACATTCTGCAAAAATATGTACAGTTGAGAGGTATGGTAGACAGATTTATAGATTGCTATGAGGACTAAAACAGGATGATGGAGAAAGATATTACAGAGGAGAGAAAGAAGTTAGGATATGAATACACTAGAAAAAATATCTATGGCCATTGTGTACCTGAAAGGAGGGAGGTGGGAGATATTTCTTACTAAAGATTTTTACAAAGTGAAAAGGAAAATGTAGAGCAACTGAAGGAAGCATTCAATAAAACTTTGGAGAGGGAAAGATTACAAGAAGCCACGGACAGAGAAATTTCAGTTTTTGCTGGCAAAAATAAAAATGAAGATCTGATACTAGGTGTCATAGACAAAATTCATTGTTTAGTTTTGATGCCAAGATTTTTCATAATGCTTTAGTGAGAAGAACAGGCAAAGTGGTAGGTAGACTGGCATGGAACAGACAGGTGGGATTCGGGAAGTAGCTGCTGTCAGCAATCCTAAGGAGGATGGTAATGAATAATATGAAAAAGCTGTAACAGCGGTATAATAGAATGTGAGATAGTGCTTTTGATATTAAAAAAATGATGGTATACTGTGGAATGAAGTTTCATATGTAGGATTACAGAGGATATTAAATTTGGTAAAAGGTTAAGAGAAGAAGTGAAGGTACTATATACTTCAGAAGATTGAATGACGTAAAGTCAAGAGAAGTGTTGCTACTGGATAAAAACATACTTATCAGGTTCACTTTATTTATTTTTTGTTATGGTAGTGTAGATTAAGAGGGTGGCAAGAGTGTTGGAAGGAGGAAGTGATGTAAGACAGATCGGGTATTAAAGATTTTTTTCAGATGACTGGATAGCAGTGCCTGAGAATATGGATATGAGATTAAGAATTTTGGAGTAATGTAATTGGTTTGAAGAGATGGTTGGTTTGGAATATTACAGAGTGATGTCAGTGATAATGCCCTTTTGGGGTAGGATACAAAGCATATTTAAATAAAACCCACATAATAAACTTGTACAACTCCAGAGCTGGCTTGCTCTCCACATAATACAAAATTATGCTTTTACCCCCTTCCACAGAAAATTTCATTATTTTTATTTTATCTTTTTCTTAAATAACATTTTCTGGCACATACCCTATTTATGATGTAGGGTCATCTTGTAAAGGACGGGACAAAATATTTTGATATCAAATTGTAACCAAGTTTGAGAAAGACAAGATGAACTGGTAAGAACTGGCTACATGGTCATTCAGAGGAAATGTGATGAGCAGGAAGGCAGTTATTTTACAGAGGATGGTGCTGTCCTGGTTTTTGCTTATAGAGATTAACTGGGTTCGCTTGTTGAATGATGACTTAATGCAGAGGATATGTGACAGTCTGCATCAAGAGAAGAAAATGTCAAGGATTAGCGAGGCAGTGTTGTAAAGGAGAGAATAGGATGAAGCTAGAGACAACCAGATTTTATCAAATACTGCATTACTACAAATGTGACACAGACAGTAGAAGGAATAGTTTAATAAGATTTGAGAGGGTACTATGATGAGAAAGGGAAAAAACAAATGGGGAATGGATATGTTACTGAGATCACAGAGTCAATTGAGCTTGAGATGTGAAGAATAGCGTAATATGTGGCAAACTGAGTGAAGCGAAAATAACTTTAGCATAATATAGGATGGTGTTGCAAGAGTAAGTACTGGATGCGGGTGCAGAAGAGAAGACGGGAATGCAGAGAATCAAGGATATCTGTAGAGCATTTGAGAATGGGCATCTAGAGGGTTTTCAACTTGTGCAAGGGAGAATTGCTGAAATATGAGCATGGGAAGAATCTGGTGATAGGCGTGATATAATAATGGATGGCGCAGTGGTGCAGAGGTAGTGTTGTTGCATCACAGTAAGAGGTTCTCTGGTTTGATTCTCAGCTGGAGTGCCTTCTGTGTGGAGTCTGCATGTCCTCCCTACATTTGTGTGAGTTTCCTCCCACATTACAAAGATATGTGTCTAGAGTGTTTATCCCAGGGTCTCCGCTGAAAATTGGCTTCGTCCTAAGTCAGACTTTCCTGGTTAACAAATGTTAAATAAATAAATATAAAGGGAAGGGGGTAAAGTTGAGAGGTATGGAAGAAAAACAGAAGGAAGCTGTTTAGTATTAACTATGGAAAAATGAAGGAGAGAAAGTGGGTGTAACTATAAGGATTTAAGTGTGACTAGAGGAAAGGAACAGGCTGGGGAAAAGATCAAAGGGAGGTGGGCACATTTACAACAACCTGAGCTTGTCTGCATTCTGAAGCATGCCATGTGCAGAAATCAATAATGCCAATGAGTTTATCTGCCACCATTATGCTTGCTGCTTGCACTATAAAGAGTTAACTCCAACTTTGTCTGCATTGTTCAGAAAGATCAAAATTCTTGTTTTACCAACTTTCTTGATTGTGTAAGAAAGAACAAAAAAATCACTTGTACTGGCAAGCCATGCTATGTTTTCTTTCAGGAAATATCAGAAATGCATTTTCACAACATTTTCCAAATTTACTAAGATGTCATTACAATTATATTAAGACAATTCTTTGATTACTATTAACTTTCACATTTATGCCTACAACTTTGTCCGTGTCTAAGTCCTGTGCCCTTTTGTTATTTATGGAAAGAGTGGCTAAGGTGCTTAGTCTTTCATTTGTCATTTTGATGCAAATGAGGTTTGGTAACAAACCAATTTGTCCACCGACATCTTCAGGTGTGGGGGGGGGGGGTGAGGTAGAAATAGTAATGGGAATTAAGTGGGTGGGGGAAGAAAGCTAGTTGGGGGGATAAAAGGGTTAATATATATATATATATACATATATATAGGGTATATATTACAACATCGAACTTGTATAAGTTTGAACGTTGTAATATCAAATCCAAAAGTCCGAAATCCAAAAATAGTGAAGCCACGGCACACCAATTATTTCCCAGGGAAAAAAAAAATCAGTGGACCATTTTCAGGGCTTTGCTATTTCCTCCACTGCGGTGCGATCTCAGAATTTGTATATTTAAGTAGTGGGGGTGTGGGGGGCACAGCCCCCCACGTTGGAGGGTGTAGGGTGTGAAGCCCCCCACTTTAGTTTACGTTTAAGGTTTAATTTTTTTTTTTTTTGTCACGGAACAGCAATTTTTTCCCTGGGAAAAAAAAATTGCTGTTGTGTGCTTTCGTTATTATTGGGTTTCAGACTTTTCGGTTTGATATTACAATGTTCAAACTTATGTTAATTCGATGTTGTGATACAGACCCACACACATATATATATATATATATATATATATATATATATATATATATATATATATATAATATATGTTGTTGTTTGTCTTTCAGCTTTTCCCGGTTAGGGGTCAGCACAGCAGAACTCAGGTCCGCTAATGACTGGCAGTAGATTTTTACGGTGCCGAGTTGCCAGCTCAATGTCCAACCTTCAATGAAGGCACGCCCATTCACACATGTCTTTTGGAACGCCACTTGACTGCGGGGAGGACATGCAGACTCCACACAGAAGGGACTCCCCGTACTCCAGCCGAGAATCGAACGGGAGAACCTCTTGGTGTGAGGCAACAATGCAACCGCTTCACCACCGCAGATATATATATATATATATATATATATATATATATATATATATATATATTTATTTATTTTTCTCCCCTCGGTCAGAGATAGATGATCCCAGGGGTAGGGAATGGGATGCTGTTGTTTTGTCTAGGTTCTGTTTTATATACATATGCCACATTTGACAGTTTTCTGAGGCTGTAGGTCCAGTAAAGGACTTGCATGTCATTAAGACTAGCTGTTATCGTTGGTGGGTGGTTTAGGTCATTTCTTGGTGAGGAGCTCTGCTTCCATACTGATATACTACAGATGATTCAACTTTTGGATTTGTGGACCGTTCATTCACTGTGGATTAGGATTCTGTTCATAAGATTGTCAAAGAAATAGTGTGAAGTAAAATGCATTCAGAGTCCAGACTGCTTCAGGGAAATGGTTGCTGTCATAGATAGTCTGAGTGTTTATACGAGTGGTTGTATGTATTGGAGAGCTAAGCTCAAACTGGAGGAATGATTTTTTTTTTTTTTTTGCATATGTTGATGCTGTGCTCATTTTTCCACGACAGGAACAATTGGAGAAGTTATCAAGAGCTATACTTGACCGGGGTTTGGGTTTCATTGGTGGTGGTGATTGTAGGCTACCGTGGCCATTTTTGATGTATTTCCCTCAGCCACAATGGTTGAGGGCTTTTCGCAGGCTCCAAGTGAGGTAGAGTAACGACTGCCATGACTCTTGCGCTGTAAGAACGCGTGCTGTACAGATAGCATGAGATGTGTATAATTGCATTCTTTTTTATTAGTTTAACATGGAAGTAGACAGAGTATTTCACTGCAAGGAGATACATTTAAGAATGTACTGTTGGACCCAAATATGGCAGCTATTATGGTGTTCGAGTGTTCAGTGGGAGATTGGGTAAGGGAATAAATGTAATAGTAGTCACTTTCTAGAGAGCAGCACTTTCTACTCTCCCAAGCATAGAAGATGGTTTGAAGGTCTGCTGTATGATTTTTATTTATTTAACAGATGGGTGAATTGGTGCTAATTGTCAGTGGAGCATGGCCGTGTTTTTTGGCTGTGGTTCATATACTTGTAGTTACAGGAGGCTGTCCTCATTCTGGCACTGATAGGTTGAGAGGTATGGTCTGGTTCTTGTCGAATTTGTATTTTTTTTTGTTTTTTTTGGAAATTTGTTGGTGGAATCATTAAAGGTTGAGGTCTGAGGATGGTGAAAGGCATTTGAGTTTCAGACTTTGTTCCCTGAGAGGATTCAGGCTGGGGCAAAACCTGTTCTTTCTTTTGTCGAGGAGGTTTGTGGGAGTGGTATTTGAAAGTGCCCCTGTTTTGGGAAATCGGATTTAACGGTTGCAGTGAGCTATGGGATTTGTCTGTGGTATGGTGGTTTGTTTCTTCTTTGGGGATTTATTATGTGTTGTTTCAGTAGTCAGGTGTAGTGGAGTGAGCCGCAAATACCTTTTTGTGGGCAGCAAGGTCCTTGAGGTAGTGGTGTGTTCCAGGCATGCATGGTGGGGCTTGGAGTCAGTAGCACGCTAAGCATGCCTGTGCTGACAATTGGTGTGTTTCCTGGGAAGGGGCTCACATCATATCTCTTAACGGTACAGATTGGCAGTTACTGAAGAAGCCTAAAGGCCCACTTGCTAAGGAGCTGTTTTTTTTTCCCCATCTTCTTCGCAGGATATCCAGATTTTTTATCTCATTTTTGGCCTTTCCTTATTTTGTCCCTCCATTGTTTATGAATTTGTCCAGAATTATTGCTCTAAAAGGCTGAGAGAATACCTCTCAGCTCAACAGATTTTGCAGAATGCCCAGACTGATGATGGGAGATTAGAGTTTCAGACTTCATGACCTTGGGAAATTCATGCTGGGGCAAAATCTGTTATTCTATCAGCTTGTAGGTTTGTAAGAGCAATATTTGGGAGTTTTCCCTATTTTGGGCCTTTGTCCCACTTTTGGGTGGCTTTGTCTGGATTTCTTACTGTAAGAGATTGAGAGGTATGGTTTCAGACATATGGCTCGCACACACTTCTGCTGTTGCAGTGATCGGACCTTGCTACTACTTAGATGTAGCAGAATGGTCAGATTTTAATTCATATTTTAGGTCCATTCTTCATCAAGCCTTGGAGGGTTCCTGATTGAGTACCCAGACCTGACAGGTATCTCAAGGCAGATGTTTAGGGGTTGGCATAGTGATAATGTGTTTGCCTCATGGACACAAGGTAAAGGGTTGGATTCCATCTGTGAATAGGGGTGGCAGAGCCTGTTATGTCTGAAGGAGCTGAATTGGTATTTTTTTTATCAAGTTCTCTATGAGGCTGAGGGAAAAGCAAGTGTTTAGCAGGAGGGCATAGATAGGGACTCATTAACACTGCTTAATGTTGGCAGAATGCTTGCATCAAGAATGGGTTGGGCAGGCAGTTTCAGTGTGCGTGGGGTCAGAGTTTTTGTGAATATCATTCTTTCATTGTCTTTACTAGCGTGCTTGGATTAATTCAGTTATGGTCACAATTGGAGGTTATTTGCATCACCTTGTGTTGATTTGTTCCCCAAGAAGTTTGCGGTCAGTGTTTTTGATGCAGATAAGGCTAAACATGGTGCCTTTTCTGCCAGTTGGAGTGGTAAGTAAATGGATGCAGTAGTGAGAGGTCTGGGTGTGTTTGTATCTGGTGAGAACGACCGGGTGAGTGAAGATGGTGGCTTTTCTGTGGTGTCGAGTGCCACTACTACATGCACAATTTCCATTTGAAACTTGTTGCAAACTTGGTAATGTTATGGAGGGTTATGTTTGTTAAAGCCTTCCCTTTAACATTGATGCCGTCATAAGCTATAGAATGGTTTCATTTTTTTTTTTGCTTCCCCGATTATTGTTACCATTGTAGTCATAAAATGTGATAGATTTGAGAAGCTCTGCATTTCATCGCAGCTTGAGTAACCAAAATGCTCTAGGGGTATGTTTCTAGCTCTCAACCTTCCATCTCCAAAATGAGGAACACTGCCTCTCATAACGTGGAATAAATGGGCAAAATGTGGGAAGCTTACTAATGGCTTACTACCAACTTTAACTAAGATGTTCATAGGATAGTTAAAATGTGTTGGGTGACAACTTCTTTCAAAGTAAGGAATGTTCCTCGAAATTAGGTAAACTTAAGAAGTATGGGTATGTTATGGATGCATTTTACTCTGGTTTTAAGCTGCCAAGACCTCACTGTCTAACAGATAAATATGTAGTTTTGTTTAAGCATTAATTTATGTAAGTGTGATTTTGCTGAGATATTCTTATAGTGCTTGCCTTCAGAAATGCTCCTAAGACTGTTTCTACAAAATAAGGTAGTTTGGCCCATATAGTGTTATATTTGATTTTATATGGAAATAGGTGTACTTTAAATGCATAGTTTCAGTTACTGCTGTTGTGTTATAATATTATTTTTGCTGCAGTATGTTCCTGTGCTGGCTGAGAAAATGTTTGCCGAGGAATAAGGCAGTGTTGTGTTACTGGGAATAGGGGATGCGAGAGACTGAGTGATGGTGCAGTTGAGGAACAAGGTAGGCCCTTGGTAGTATCTAATATCATTAAGAAGTTTTTTCTTTACTGTGCGTAGAGGATTTACAGTTTCCTTTTCTTTTGCAGATCGCAATGAGGTCACAGATAAGGCAGTGCAGAGATTGCTGCTGGAGTGGTGCACAACGTGTTTTGCAGATGGGGAAGTGTGGAGTAGGCATCTGGCAGTGACCTGAAGGTAGTGGGCTCAGAAGGTGATGGATTTTGCTGGGGTAGATGTTACAGCCACTGGAGTGGTGCACGATGAGGCTGAATTAATCCTAGTTTATTAGGTGCTCATTAAGGCACATCAGAGTCAGTGTGGATGCAGACGGGTTACTTGGGGGTCTGTGCTGCTTTGAAAGCATAGCACTGTTCTCCATTGTATTTTGCAGTAGTGGGCAGGCAGAAGGGTTTGACAGAGCATTGCAAGGTATGAGTGTGTGTTGAGGATGTGTGAAGACATGGGTTCCATTGTGTAAGCAGACATTTGAAGGTACTGGGGTTGCTAGTGGGTTTGTGTGATTTACCAGATGTGAAAGGAAAATAATAAAAAAAAAATAAAATAAGAAAAAAATAGAGGGGTGAATTTTGCGGTAAGGGCGGATTAGGGATGTCATGGAGCTTTTTGGGCTCTTGAATTTTGCATATGATTTTTTTTTTTCTCTGCAGGAAGGAAGGTCGTTTGGAGGAAAGATGTATGTTACTGTTTGGAGTTTGTTTCAGGTGTTGAAGGTTTATTAGGAGAAGTTATGGAGAGAATGATTCATTTTCTTTGGGGCAATAGGCCAGGGGTATGAGTCCTGGTGCTTTGGATGATGTTTGTCAGGTGGGCTTGGAATGATTAGTTGTGGTTCAGGATGGAAGGGCATTGCAAGATTTTGTTAAATTGTGTTAGGCTTGGGAACAAGGTAAGGCAGTTCAGTTGGTCAAGGTGGGTTTAACTCTGATTAGTATAGTTGAACAGGTGACAGGGTATGTAACTTTACTAAATCCTGGACGGTGATTCATAAGTTTGAAGGGTTGAGGTATATTTGATAGAGTGAAGATGGATAGACTATAGCTATTGACAAGATATTTTTGTTGTGAGGGTTGGCTTTGGTAAACAGAGGTTCATTGGGTTACAATCTGGGAGGGTATTTGCTTTATGGATGTATTGAAATCATTAACACATTCCCTCCAGTACAGCTGTTTTGAGTGTGTACCTTAACTCCTAGTGGGTGTGGCTTGAGCCTTTAAAGAAATTAGGTTATCTTACAATTTTAACAAATACTGATTGACAAAGTTCAAATATTAATATGTTTGTGTTTGGCATCAGGTATGCTTCAAGATAAATTATTCTGATATCTTGTATGTAGCATGGTTTTGGAATTATTGATGCAAATATGAACACTATATGACACCTAGAGGTGGAGAAGGATGTAACTGCAGAAATGCCTGGAGGTGCACTTAGCTGCAATGACTTAAGGAATTGGCTCATTGGGCGGCCAATGCTATGTTGGCTATCAGAGTTTTTTTCTCTTCTTATAATAGATAGTGGGTTCGGTGGCTGGAATACCATTAACTCATTCCCTCCAGTAGAGTTCTTTTAAGTGAGCACCTGTAACTGCCAGTGGGTGAGGCTTCAGCCTTGAAAAAATGAAGTTATCACCTTACAGTTCTACTAAATACTAATTGATAGAGGTCATATATCAATACAATTGTGTTTGCCATCATGCATGCTTCAAGATAAAATATTCTGATACCTTGTATGTAGCATGGTTTTGGAAATATCAATGCAAATATGAACAGGCAATATTTGATACCTTGAAGCACAGTAGGAGGTAACTGCAGAAATGCCTGGAGACGTCACTCGGCTGTAATGAGTTAAATTGGTCTTTTAGACAAGGAAATCTTATTTTTGTCATTATCACTTTTGACTGACAAAAGGACACTGCAGTCAGGCAAGATGGCAAGCAATTGAACTTGCTTGTATCGGATGGAATTGGGCCTTCTATTGTTTTGGTGGTGCATTTGGCAGATAATAACCTGTGAATATACCAGGGTAGGGGCATTACTTTGCCATTGGGGAGGGATTAGTTGTTTAATTTCAGCTGTTTAGTCAACCAGCTAATTTGGGTATTTATGATAGGGCTTCAGGAGGTTGATGACAGGGATCCAGTTTAGTTCAGAGAGAATAGGGTACACTGAATGATGTTTGACTTGAACCTTTTCAATGTATGGTTCGCTTTGTTTTGGAAGTTTTGGTATGAACGGGGGAAACAGTTTGGTGGGCAGAGGTAAGGGGCAGGCATAACCAGCTTATGTTCCCCCTCTGGTGTTTGATGTTCATTTCAATGTGATGGGAAAAGAAACTGAGAGATGGGACACTGCTTGATATAAGGATGCTGCTTATGTGGTCGGGGTGAGCGAGGTCATGCTGCCATAGTTAACAGTTATATGGATGTTTATGCTGTGATTGGCCAGGGTGAGTGAGGTCACGCTTTCCTACTTAACAGTTATATGGATGTTTATGCTGTGATTAATAAATAATGTTGGTCTATAAATGTTTATGGAAGTTCAATAACGGTCGTCAAATGTCATTTGGTGTGATGTGTTTATTGAAGGGGACTGGGACAAATGAAATTTGGTAACAAACAAATTTGTCCAGGGACATTTTTGGGTGGGGGTGAGTTAGAAATAGTAATGGGAATTAAGATGGTAGGGGAAGAAAGCTAGTTGGAGGGATGAAATGGTTAAATGGGAATGTAGGATGATTGTGAGGAAATGAGGTGGGGGCTTAATGGATTTTATGCAAACGTAACTGGGTAAGGAATCACACTTTGTTGTGAACTTGCTAACTGCCCTCCCTCCCTGTTTTTTTTTTTTTTTTTGGAACATTGGGGATTGTGTGGTTATTTTATAACTTAGGGTAGACGGAGAAGAGGGACAGGATTATCCCTCTTCTGTTCCCCCTCTGGTGTTGGATGTTCATCTCAATGTGTTAGGAAAGGAAAGTGAGCGATTGGAAGCTGCTTGATAAGTAAAAGTAAGTCAGCAGTGGTATGGACTCTGCTTATTTGGTTGTATGTTTAATTCAATAAGTGGAAAATGAAAGTGAGAGATAGGATGCTGCTTGATGCTGCTTATGTGGTCAGGTTGAGTGACGTCATGCTGCCGTAGTTAACAGTTATATGGAAACTTATGCTGTGATTGGTCAGGGTGAGTGAGGTTATGCTGCCGTAGTTAACAGTTATATGGAAACTTATGCTGTGATTGGTCAGGGTGAGTGAGGTCACGCTTCCCTACTTAACAGTTGTACGAATGTTTATGCTGTGATTAATAAATAATGTTGGTCAATAAATATTTATGGAAGTTCAATAAAGGTCATCAAACATCGTTTGGTGTGATGTGTTTATTGAAGGGGACGGAGACAAATGAATGTTTTAATTATTTTTGACTTCCTGAAAGAACACTCACATCCAGCAGAAGTTACAGGAAGACTGAGTACAATGACAAGTAGCTTATGCAATTCTAAGAAGCATATTTGTACGGAGTCAAGTAATTTAAGAGGGCATGCATATTATAGCTGTCCTCCTTCTGATTTCCTTCCAGAAGTCTCTTTATAGCATGTAACTCTGCTAACAGATACCTTGCATTTTAGTCATATTGGAATGCCAGTGGAAGAATTATGTTACCTTGTAAGAAAGTATCCCTTTTTGGCATTAGTACTTCAACAGATTTTAATATTATACAGTTGTCATTGTCAAGCCATCGGTTTAGCTCAGCAAAGATTTTGTTAAGAGTAGGCCAAAACAGTGCTTTTGAAAACCATCTTTTGTTTGCACACCTGAACACTGCCCTGCTGTAATCATTGTGATGTGATGCTGCTGTTCTTCTTACATGAGGTCACTGAAGGGGTTGAGGCAAATTGTTATGGTCAACTACCTTTTCTGCTTCTATAAACAATGCAGACCACATGCCACATTCAGACTTACTGTGATTCCTTGCTTCCCATAACTCTTCTTTTAAACTTCTTACAAGCTGAACAGGACATGAGAGCTGGAGATCTAAAGCCTGCAATGCTTTAGCAGCAGTACTGTTTTTTTAAGGATCGTCTCAAACATGATATGATTAATGACAAATGTGCAATCCAGTGCATTTAAAAGTACCTTAGCTTGAAGTTTACGAGAAGAACTAGTGCTATCATCTTCACAGTGCTGGAGGGTCTCCTGAATAGCTGGTGCAACTATGACATGCTGCAAACTGACAGATCCATCTGGTGTCAGAGAAAAACTTCAGTTCTACTGGTACTTCTCCAGGCATAACTTCTTTTTGCATTAGCCATTTGAATATTTCTGACACTGTCCATGATGACAGGGTTCAATCTATGACTGCAGTAATGTACATAAATGGCTTTTGGAACTTTCTGACATAGCTTTGTTGGAACTACAGCATTATTTCCATTCATAATACTGGCACCATCATAGCACTGCCCTGCACTTACATTATTATATCCATCAGAGATGCTGTAGTCAGGCCTCATGCTTGTTGAAAACCTAGGAGGTTTTCTTGGATATCACAGTTATATATGTAATGCATAACAAGAGGCAGCAGTTCCATTTCTGAAACATCCTTTGACTCATCTACTTGCACTGAAAATGCACCAACTGCTAAAATATCTTCAGTAATTTGTTGTCTTACTAATATGACAATGATATTAAGGAGCTTATCCTGAATGTTGTGGTATGCATATTCAGGGTTTCGTACACCTGACTTTTTTCTTTTAACAATATAATCATGTTTTCAACAAGATGGAGAATTTCCATAAAACTGCCTTGGTTCAGATTCTGGTCATCTTCTCTGTTTCCTCTTTGTGCAAAGCACTGTATTACAATTAACTTAAACATATTACATATCATTTTTACATAGTGACAATTTTCTTTTACAAGTTTACAATCATCTCCACTGAGCATCGTGTGTGGGGTCCATCCTTTTCTTGTCTGTACCTTGAAATTCCACCTTGCTGTATAACATACTTAACAGATTTTAAACCTATTGTGCACAGTTAGTAATCCTGCTTTTTTCCAGTTCTGGAAATCATGGTTGACAAATACACTGATATTTCTTGCCTGAGGAAAATGTAGGCATTGAAAGCAATAAACTGCATCCTTAGACTAAGAATAGTCAGTCCATGGAAAATTGCTGTACCATTTGGAATTAAATGCCCTCCACATTTGTCCTAATTTGTTTGCAGGGAATGAAATATGTTTTGTCTGTGTAATGATACAGTCTCTACTCTGGCTTATATCAGAGGAGTCAGGAACGTTTTTCATCTGTATTTCACTTGTACATATCTCAGTATTTTGTTTTATTTGTTCCAACATCTTCTACATCAAATTTCACAGTGGCAATGCTATCACCATCATCATCATCCTTCTATTCCCACTCTAGTGCGGTAACTATGTCCAATGTAGTACCAGTGTCAGGAGTACCAGTATGCAACAGTTCAATCTGAGGAGCAGTGCCTTCTTCAGGCTCCACTTCCACTTCAGCAATGCCCATACTTGTAATATAAATCATGGTTTCCATTCAGTAAAATGCATTGACAACTTTAAAAAACTTGTCTGAAAGAGCTATCCTGTGAGCTATGCAAGCTTAACTGTCATCCATTGTTACCTGTCTGACAGTACTGTCTAAAGAGACATAAATTTCTGTGAAATGTGTATTATGCAATTCAAGAACAGAGGCTAAGCTCAGCAGCACCCCATCCTCTGGCACATGCGCACGTGCACACACACACACACACACACACACACACACACACACACACACACACACACACACACACACACACACACACACACCTACCACTACAAGTATGGATGATGAGGATCTAAAGTGTATAAATCCGTGTTAGTCTAACAGGTACTGAAAATGCCATTAAATAAGCAAAACCAAATACATTACACAGTTTGGCATTCCACTAACTGCAATATTTAATATATAATCACTGTACAGCAACAATGGAATAGCCCACAACAAAGTACCTAAGGTTGTTAGTGTCATCAATTTACATAATGCTTTCTCAGTATATATTTTTTTATTTAGTTTGTTTACCAGGGTACTATTTAGTCTTGCAGTTATAAGGTCCATAAGTTAGTACTAAGCTAATTGCCCTTGCGAGCCATTTTAAGCCTAACCAATTATCCCTTGTGAGACTCAAACCCTGCACCTTGTGTTTGTAAGGCAAACACCTTAACCATTAGGCCACCCTCCTAACCACCATCTAGTTTCGCCAGTGACCCTCCCTATTAGACATCCACCAAGAGCTCAGATAAGCTGTACTTAATAGTTTTTAAACACTGGCAGTTTACTAAAAGAATGGAAATTAAACTAATACTCAAACATCTTTAATTGTTCATAAAAACCCTAATTAAATTACTATACTTGCAAAGAAATGTATAGACTAAAACACCACAAATTTAATTTCAGAAAAAATAATATTAAAATAAACAAATTAATGACTGCATGAGTGCATATAAAATCACATTTTGGCAATTACACAGATCAAGAATTTCATGATAATCTATATATTTGAATATTACATCTGCTTCTAAACTATGTTAAGCAGGGCACATGAGAATTTGGGCTAATGCCTTGCTAACCAAATGCAGTAGGACAACAATTAGCTTATATTATCCTGCAGCCTCAATGTCTACTAAAAGCTTGGGCACTTCATGAAAAACACAAGGGTACTACAACAGCTGATAGCAAGCTTTATAAATATAAAATATAAAGTCTTCCTCATCTAAGAGGATGATCAAAAGGCTTGGAATTAAACTTCAAAAAAACTCAATGTACCGTCAAAGTATTCTTAACTCACACACAATTTTGTGGACGCAGTACACTTTGCAATATAACTTCCTTTTAATAATATCGCACCATTATTAATAATAAAGCATCAAGTTACTCAGAATCACCAGTGAGTTTTAAAAAGCAAAAATCAGACTTTAGTCCAATAATCTATTCCTTACCAAGTTAGGTTATTAGAAATAAACAATGGCAACGCATTGAAATTCCTAGTTGCCCGTTCCCACTACCCAGGCTATATTCCTGCTGTCATATTTATACACTTACATTTGCAAATGGTGAGTTTTCCCAGTCACATGCAATCCAGTCTTAAAAATAAGTGACAATTTTGCTATGAAATAGCAGCAAGTGCACTGCCACAGCTTAAGAACATATTTTAAAAATTCTGATAATCTTTGTCATAATTACACATCATGGGTTGAGAGGGTGGCCTAATGGTTAAGGTGTTTGCCTTTTAACACAAGGGTGAGTTTGTTGAGTCTCTGGGATAATTGGCTAAGCTTAAAATGGCTCGCAAGGGCAGTTAGCTTAGTACTAATCTATGAGTCTATGGCCTAGGTGAATTTTTTCTTTTTGTTTTTTTTAAGGCCTAGTGCAACAAATCAATTGGGTAGTTGGCAATACAACAGAGGAAGGAAGCAATGCACAGTGGGATTTATGTTTCAGTGAGGAAAAATATAGACAAGATCAAGAACAAAGATGTCATCACCATCCATACAATAAAACGCAGTACAAAATACACAGATGATGACCAAAGTTGCACTGTAAAACTAGTTGCAAAATGATGACCAAAATTATAAAGTACTATAAGCAAATAAAACTATCAGTACATTCACTCATCTGTTAAGCTTTTGAAGCTGGGGTAACACTGCTCTGATTACATCTCCTGAGTTACAGAGATATATTTAATGCCTCAGCAGGACTGTGGGGGTCCTGTCTGGAGAAGGATTTCACATATGGTAGCAATGAAACCAAATAGGTAGGATAATGTTTAGTAGCATCAAAATAATCCAACCCCTCTTCTGAGTTTCCTAAAACAATATAGAATGTACTTTGTCTTCAAAGTTAAAAAGAAACATCCAAAACATTTTATGGTATTCCTGTTTACACAACTCATAAAAAATAACCGACATCTATTATTGTTGATGTCTAAAAAGGGGATACCACATCCATATTTCCCTTGCATAAAAATTAGATCATCAAGGTAAAGAAGCAGTAACATAATCAGAATAAAATGTACAGCTATAAATTTATTGAATCTCAAATAAACCAATCATAAGTCTGGCATAGGATGGACAAAAGATGCCACCATTGTATATAAACAAAAATCTAACAATTCAGTTATATAAACAGATGTATGGCAATCAAACAGGAAATACAGTAAGGCCTACAAACTATGTTCATGAGTAACACTGGTATATAAACTTTTCATATCCAAAAGTGAAGATGTTATCCAATTTAAGTAATAACTCAGTCAAATATTTACTCTATGGAGGCAAAGCTACAACACGGGGTATAAGCCAGAAACATCAGTCCAGCCTAGTAGATTATAATTATTTAATTTATTTAACATTTGTTGACCAGGAAAGTCCAAGTAGTACAGAGCCTATTTTTAGCAGAGGCCTGGGGAGAAATGCTCCAGATACATGTCTTTGAAATGTGGGTGGAAACTGGAGCACCAGGAGGAAACCCATGCAAAGACAGGGAGGACATGTATACTCCACATAGAAGGCACTCCATTTGAGAAACTGAACTGGAAAACCTCTTGCTCTGAGGCGACAATGTTAACCGCTGCACCACTGCACCACCCAGTCTTTGTGACTTTTATGTAAACAGTAAAGCATAGATATTTGAGCATCAGAGGGGCAATTAACTCAAAGATCTCATGTATAATGTAACCTAATCTCACACATTTAGTAGTCTGGAATCTTCAAATTAGTTACAGGTTCAGGATAAATCTTCTAGCTCATACTCTCATATGCAGGCACATCTTGCAAATGCAATATATACATATTAAGATATTGACTTAGGACACCCACTCTTCCTACCGGTACCTACTTCACTCCATCAGGGAACCCCTTACACCCTGATCCTTGGTGACTTCAACACCCCACCATAGACTGGGTGAACTATTCTTCCACTAATGCACTCACCCAAACATTCCTTGACTTCATCAGTTCTAACTGACTAGACCAAATAGTCTCATCCCCCAGAAGGGTGAGATAACATTCTGGACTTGGTTCTCACCAACATGGGAGACCACTGCACCAGTCTCATAGTATGTTCTTCCCTGGTGAGATCAGATCATTGGTCTGTCTCATTTGAAGTTTTTAATCCCACCCAACCTCCCCCAGTCATAAACAGGCTAAAAAACTTCTCAAAAGCTAACTTCAACTTCCTAAGGGAGGGTATCAGTAGCTTCACACTACCGCCCTCCTCAGAGGTTGCAGACAACTATGCTGAACAGTACACCAATGCAGTATACAAGCACCTGTACAACTGCATGGACTTAGCCATACCCAACAGAATTAAAACCTGCTCCTCAAGGAAACACAAACCTGTCTGGTGGACACCCTCTATCAACAGGCTTTATAACAAAAGGAAGAAACTATTGTCCAAGGGTAAAAAGGACAAATTCCAAATTGGAAAACTCCCTCCTCAGCCTCAACAAGCAAATTAGATAACTAGTGAAAACCTCCAAAGCCAATTATGAATTGAAACTAGCCTCCGAAGCAAAGGGAAACCACAAAGCCTTCTTCAGTTGCATCAGGAACCTTCATGGCAAAGCCCAGGTTTGTTACAAATTAATACTTCACAGTACCACTTACACTGATCCTGTTGACTTAGCCAGCCAGCTAGCTGATAGGTTCAGCCAAACTTCACCCCCCTATTCCCCCATCCCCCCAAAGGCCCACTCAACATCCCTGATACTTCTCCCGCACCTCACATCTCTGTAGATCAAGTGTTAAAGGCCCTAACCAAGGAAAAGAACACAGCTTCCATGGGACCTGATAGTATCTCAGGCTGTATTCTGCACCATCTCCAGGAAGAACTAGCTTCGCCATTGAGCACCCTATTCAACCACAGCCTAATTACAGGCTTCATTCCAGCAGAATGGAAAACTGCCATTGTCATCTCCTTGCATAAAGGTGGTGACACTACTGACCCATTAGCTTGACAACACACCAAATTTCGACACTGGTCTGATAAAGGCAATGAAGGTTAATGCAGCTTCCACAACTGAACCGTTTATTGTACACACAACGTCAGGACGCCACAATAAACAAACATCCACTACGAATGAATTCCAAAAAAGTTAAGTGCTTTCATCTGCCAATTGCAGACTTCATCAGAACACCTAAAAACATCACAATCTATGTAATTTAAACAGATTTTGGCGCCAAAAAGCTTTTTGAAATCTTAAAGGTACATCACTCTTCACAAAAAATGTTACACTGTAACAGTTTCTTAAAAATAAAAATAAAAACGATCTTTTCATAAATTGATAGATCATGAGCATAATTTGAATCAGTACACTCCATATAAAAAACTCAGTTATAAATATCACATTTATAAATATCTAAAAACATACTAGTGCAAATATAAATATATATCAGATGTAATACAAAAATATATAAATATATATGTTAACAATAGTGTAACCCTAATTGAATATGATCTATTTAAAATATAATCTACTTGGAATCTGGAAACATAAGTATATATGATATGATAAATATCTTTGATGCATATAATAAATAAATAAATATGCATACTAAATTAGTTGATAATAATGAATATTAAATATATTAAAAATCTTAAAAAATATATATATTATAAAAATGTCACATATTGAGGAAAGGTTTGATGCTTATAAAATCATTAAGTCCTGGGGTTCTAGTGGCATCTACTAACATTTGCCACTTACTCTCCCTGCAAGCCAGTCTGGTTTTCCAATCACCCCCCCAATGGATTCAAAACTTCCTTGTCAATGATAGTAAACATAAATGTATGTTGTTCACCTGCTTCACTAATATGACTATATAGGGCATTATTGAGGTCTTTGATTTTTATCTTATAGTAATGTTCATATATACGCTTCCTCAATTGTCTCTCTGGTTTCCCTATATAAAACGCAGGGCATTCTTTACATTTCGCAAGGTAAACAACCTGTTTAATATTGCAGTTACCACCCCTACTTCTAATTTTTGTATGATTCACATCTTCCAAAACTACAAAGGATGAATTGTTAATATATTTACATTGTCTGCATCTCCCACATCTCTTGGTAGAAGTCCATTTATCTTTCTTAATAAATTCCTGATTTCCTGCTTTCTCTAATAACTTCTTTAAGTTGGGTGCAGTCTTATATACTATCATCGGATATTGACTAACTTTCTCTCTAATTGAATCAGTGGCTGTCACTATATCCCAATGTCTAGTTATAATATCCTTAATACAGTTTACATAAGGGGAATATGTTAATACACAAACTCTGCCTACCATGAAATTACTGGAAGATTTATCCTTATGAATATATCCCTGTTTACCCAATAATGGGATATATTTGACATCCCATTGGGAGATGACATAATTGATGGTGTCATCTAAAATGCTTTTGGGATAGCCTCTGTCCAAGAATAACTGATAAATATACTTCATTTCTTTTTCCATTTCAATTTTGGTAGATGACATTCTAGCTCCCCTAATGCACTGTCCCTTTACTACGTTCTTGAATATATGACGTGGGTGATTACTGGTGTAATAGACATAATCATTGGAAAAAGTACTCTTCCTATATACCTTAGATCCCAAACCATCTGCAGTCTTATATATGTATGTATCCAAATAAGATATTCCTTGATCACTTATGTTGGAAGTAAATTTTAAAAAATCTGTAGTAGCATTTATATATTCAACAAATTTGTATATATTTTCCTTTCTACCTTTCCATAAAATAAAAAATGTCATCTAAAAATCTGCCATAAAATACAATATTGGAATAATATTCACTATTAAAGACATACTTAGTCTCCCAGTCCAACATGACTAGATTAGCAAAAATGGGTGCGCATGACGCACCCATTGCAACCCCTTTGTTTTGTCTGAAGACTTCACCTTCAAATGAAATGTAATTATGATCCAGAACTAATGACATCATATCTGTAATTAGAACTATTCTATCCCAGCTTAAACTTGAAAAGCTCCTGAGGCTATTACAAAAATAATCCAATCCTTCCTCTTTCGGGATACTAGAATATAGGTCACATACACCAATTTTTTACAAATATATACTCCTCATTCCATAAAGTAGGTGATAATTTCCCCAAAAAATCCCATGAATCAACAATGAGATGTGGAACATTCTTATATGTGTGTTTAGTCCATTTATCAATAGTATAACCAATGTTGAAAGTTTTTGATTTAGACCCAGAAATGATGGGTCTAAATGGAGGATTAACTATCGATTTATGAATTTTGGGAATTCCCACAATGTGGGCCATAATGGGAAATTCAGTACGAATAAAATCATAGACATCCTTAGTTAGTCTATTATCCAAAAGATAATCTTCTATAGTAAGATCAATTCTTCTATAACCATTGTGTACTTGGTTCATAGATATCACCTCATAATTCCCAGATTCATATAGAATGTTGTGAATGGCTGCTTTGTATTCATGGACGGGGAATATAACCACCCCTCCCCCCTTGTCGGGTTTCATTATTCTAATATCATGATTATTCATCAAATCATACAAACATTTCCTTTCAGCTATACTTAAATTGTCCTCTGGGGTATAAAATTGTTGTTTCTTCCTAATAGAATTTTTATAATGCCAATAGATATCTTTACAAACCAATTTTTCATAATTGTTGACAATAGGATTACTGATAGGTATATAACTGCTTTTTTTCTTTAGTTCCCTATTTACATAATCTCTGTCATCTTCAACTCCATTAAACTGTATAGCAAGGTTTAGTCTTCTACAAAACATTTTAATTTCTTTAATAGTATCCACTAGGTGGAAACGACTGTTAGGTATAAACTTCATACCCTTAGATAATAAATGATAAAATTCTTCTTTTATAATAAAATCAGAATAATTATAAACATTGAGACCATTGTATGAGCTCATAATATCCATACACTTCGTGGAAGAATTCAATACATTAGGTGATGGTATAGTATCAACCATAATATTCTCCCCATCACTAAATGATTCCTCCACATGGCTATGGGCCTCAATGACAATAGGTCCCTCTAATATTTCCTGTTGGGCTGGTTGTGAAAGTGATAATTCTTCTTGAAATTGGGATGAAATCTGCCTCCTTGAAAATTCTCCTTGTATTCTTCTCTCATTTCTCTCTCACTAAATCGTCTATCTGAATATGTATACTTCTTCTCTTGTGGCCATATATAAGCTTTCTGAAGCTTATAATCTCGATCTAACTTCCCATTTTTTCTATTGTGAACACTCTGTACTTGCTTATCAGCTAGATAGAACTGTTTATGATACAATTCCTTCCAAGTGTCAAATTCAAAATGTTGTAATATACTTTCATTAATAATTTCCACTTCATTGATTAAAGTGGACATTTTCTCATCATTGTGCTTAATCAACATTTGCATATATTTAAATCCAAATTCATCAAAGAGGTTATTAAATTCAAACTTCACCTGTTCATTATACACCAAGCCCATTGGAAGTTTAAAAAATCTAAGTCCCTTAGGAACCTTAGGAATTAATACTTCACAGTACCACTTACACTGATCCTGTTGACTTAGCCAGCCAGCTAGCTGATAGGTTCAGCCAAACTTCACCCCCTTATTCCCCCATCCCCCCAAAGGCCCACTCAACATCCCTGATACTTCTCCTGCACCTCACATCTCTGTAGATCAAGTGTTAAAGGCCCTAACCAAGGAAAAGAACACAGCTTCCATGGGACCTGATAGTATCTCAGGCTGTATTCTGCACCATCTCCAGGAAGAACTAGCTTCGCCATTGAGCACCCTATTCAACCACAGCCTAATTACAGGCTTCATTCCAGCAGAATGGAAAACTGCCATTGTCATCTCCTTGCATAAAGGTGGTGACACTACTGACCCATTAGCTTGACAAGTCTGCTCTGTAAAGCCATGGAGCGTATTATTATGAATCTCACAAATAAGGACTTAGGCAATCTCCAAGCCCTTGACTCCACCCAGTTTGGATTCATCAGGAGCAGAGCTTGCCTGTTGAACCTGGTTGACTTCTTTGAGACTTTCACCAAGGCCCTGGATGAGGGAAAGTCAGTACATACAGCTTACCTTGACTTAGCCACTGCCTTTGACACAACCCCCCCACCTGGGCATCACTGAAAAGCTAGCACAACTTGGCGTAAATCCCTATCTCATCAGGTGGGTGGCCAACTGTCTCACCAATGGGACTCACAAGATCAAAATAGGTGCCACCACCTCTGATGGCAGACCTGTCACTAGTGGTGTTCTCCAGGGATCTGTCCTGGGACCCCTACTGTTTGGCATCTGGTCATGGGTATGTTTCACCCTGCAAAATCTGACGTTTGTACCAAAAATGTCCCACTTTGGGAATTTGAAAAGATGGTAATCCTAGATACAGGTATGCTCTAACTGCAAATACTGAAGAGGAAGAAGAGGAAGTTGACCAGTGTTATGAGGATCTGCAGCACCTTCTGGAAATTACATCAAAATAACATCTCATTCACTGGAGTGCTGAAGATGGTTGTCAAGGTACAAATACAATAACTGGCAACTTTTATCCTTGGACTATGAAATGAACTGGAACATAGAGCAGGACAGATGTTGCAAGATAATGCACTGGTCACAGCAAGCACTCCCTTTTAACAGCCTAAGAGATGGCTTTGTCTTCACTTAAATCATATTTAACAGAATTGCCTACTCTCTAAACAAGCACTTACTACTCTTATAAATGTCCCAAGTCATCATTCTGTCTTTATTACCACTTGCTATATAATGACTGACATCCTAGATGCAATGTACTACTAAGTATCTTTCTTTTATCAGTTGTTGTCATAGAATAATATCTGATACATCTTCATAAAATGCTTGGAATCACTTCAGATATTCAGTACATATGGTACATAATGTATTAAATCCTTACTTGCAAAACTGTTGCACATCTACTGGAGATTATTCTGTTTCCTATGTTTTAATGCACATCCAAATTAAATCACTACTGCAGTAACCCTGGGCACTGACTGCCTATGTAGAAAGAATTCCTTATTGTTAAGTGTATCTATTATTATTTGTTTACAGCTTCTCCAGTGTATTGATTACTCCATGTTCATAAGTTCATGTGGCTACTAGACAAATGGCTATAGGAGGCCTTTTTAAACTTAGCCATGATTTCCCATTTGTAAATGGCAGGATAAATTACCCTAGAGCATATAGTTGTGTTTAGATGGCAGAGCCTTTATAAGCTGACTGGCTCTGGAAGGACATATGTGTCAATCCTGGGGTAAACTTATGATTCCTCATCCATTAGTCCAGATTGTTTCAATAGTTTGAGGGACAAACTCTGCTTCACATGGATAGGGAACCTGAACAAGAGTAGGGGTAGTTTTGGAGATGCATACTTATCCCTCCTACTTGTTCTGTTTATGTTGCAAACAATGCTTAGATCTCTGGACTGGGTATTTCTAATGGGGTTAGAGTTGTGGTGTACAGTCTACAATTCCTACAGTATCTTCTGCTTATATCCTGTCCTGTCCATATCATATATGAATAATAACGTATGTACACTTTTCAACGAGTATCGCTTTTGTAAATCTGGACAAGACAAGGCCAAAATTAATGGGGGGACAAAGGCCCAAAAATAAGAGGAAATTTTAAATATTGCTCTTATAAACTTAAAAAGCTTGCTAGAATAAAAGATTTTGTGTTGTCATGCATTTTCTGAAGCCTTCAGACTGAAGCATAAGATCATAAGTTTATATTTAGTCTGAAACTCAAATTTCTGTCATTATTTAGTATAGTCAATCCTCACTGATTTGCCACAATAAAAGCACAAATTTTATGAAGAAAGCTGTTTTAGTAAATGTTCTTAGAAGTACCTAAAAGATATTCATATACGTCAGGAGACTTTCCTATAGTTTAACTTCACTTTTATTATCTTATATGCTGAAAGATGCATTTTATTTACCTTTTTATGTGAATTGCATTATCTGAATTAAGCCTTTAATAAAACAAGCATTTGCCAATATAGAATGTTGGGCTGAACTGGAAATGAATTTCAGGTACTGGTTAAAGGTTTGTGATAAGGCAAACAAGCATGAGTCAGCTAAAAAGCAAATATTAAAGCATAAGATATTTGGTACATTCAAAATGTTATGTTGCATGGGGCTTATGGGTAGTGGGCAAGGTAGTTTCCTACCTTGAAGCAATATTACATATTCCTGCTTATGCAAACCATTATTTGTGCTCCTTAGTAAAGCTAAGCCCTAGCGAGTGCATCACAGATCACGTTAGTTTGTAAGTGCACAATGACAGTAATACTTTTACCTTGCAGTTTAGTTATTTAGCTTGAAAAACATTGCCCTTCTGTTTCAGTTTACTTTCAGAAGTACCATGATAGATAATAGATTTTACCTGTCTGAAGAAAAGCTTGTAGTGCAAATAAATTAGAATAAGATCATAGGATCATAGGAAGTTACTAGGCTATTGTCCCTGAGGCCCTTATAAGCCTAGCCAAGAGTTTAGTCCATATTTGGACAAGTCAGCAGCCAAAGCCCCTATCCAGTAGGGACACAGGTGGAATCCCAGGAGTATATTTTCTGTTTCCCATCCAGTTATCCAGGTTGCGTTTGAAAAGGGATAATGAGGTACTCTTCTTGACGTGGAGAGGGAGTCTATTCCACAGATGGGGGAGTCTCTGAGACACAAATCTGTTCCACCAACAAATCCTATTGATGTCACAGACCAGGTTAAGGTCACACATGCGACAAAATATGAGGCATGTATGAGACAAATATCTCAATATTTGGTGAAAATCTGGACAGTTGAGATGTAAGGCTCCAAGTGAGGTTCAGTCTCCCAACTGTAATGTTTTTGCAGGATTATTGTATACTCCCCAGACAAGAATCCAAAAGAAATAGCCCATCTCTTCAACTCCCACTTCATTACTAGTATAATGAGCCTTATAAACCAGTCACCACCTAGCACCCTCTCTAGCAACTCTGATCATCTAGACCTATTACACGTAGCCCAAACTAACAGCCAGACAATCTCCCTTCTCTCTAAATACTGTTCCCACCTCACTTCAGTCCCTTCTCTCTAAATACTGTTCCCACCTCACTTCAGTCCCTTCTCTCTAAATACTGTTCCCACCTCACTTCAGTCCCTTCTCTCTAAATACTGTTCCCACCTCACTTCAGTCCCTTCTCTCTAAATACTGTTCCCACCTCACTTCAGTCCCTTCTCTCTAAATACTGTTCCCACCTCACTTCAGTCCCTTCTCTCTAAATACTGTTCCCACCTCACTTGTGCACAAACTTCTGAAAAAGCTAAAACCTTGCTCCCTATCTGCCAACAACCTTCCCTCAGAGTACCTAAAATTTGCTGCTGATGCAATATCATACCTTGTTAGTATCCTCATCAATAGAATAAAATGTTCCCATGCTGTGGAAGAAATCTATTATAACTCTATTGCACAAAGGTGGCAATACCAATGAACTCTCTAATTATCGACCCATATCTATTCTCTCCCCTCTTTTTAAACTTTTAGAGAAATGTATTGACACAGCTTATGAAATATCTTACTGATAACAACTTCCTTACACCCACTAAACACGGCTTCCATCCAGCACATAGAACCATCACTGCCCTTCTTTCCTTTGCAGACACTGGGAATAAAGCCCTTGACTCTGGCCTAATAACCTCAGTACTCCTGCTAGACCTATCAAAGGCATTTGGTGCAGTGTCTCATCCCAAGTTACTTCAACAATTAGCAACTATTTGATGCTCTCAATCCACCCTTAAATGGTCCTCAAGCTAACTAGCAAACAGACAGCAAGTGTTAGATGGCAAGGCAATATATCTGAATATCTAGTCAATAAAACAGGAGGCTCTCAAGGGTCTATTTTAGGGCCTCTGCTCTTCAGCATTTTCATAAATAAATTACATACCGCCTCTTTCAAAGCACACTTATCCAGTATGCGGATGACTCCACCATTATCACATCATCTAACAATATCCACATTCTGCTAAACTTAACACAAAATGCCTTTGCAGCAGTCGAAACCTGGTTAACTGAAGCTCAACTTCTACTTAATGCTAAGAAAACTAAACTTATGCTATTTACAGCCAAGCCAGTCTCATAGGATTTCACCATATACTCCAATAACAAGACAAAAATAGAAATAGTAACTCATACTAAATTACTAGGGATTACCATAGACAACATACTCTCTTTCAAACAACACATACTTAGTGCAATAAAAAAGCACACTTCAAACTTGGCAGGCTAGATAGAGAAACTTTATATGGATAAACCCACTAAAAAACACTTGCAAATAGCCTCTTGCTCCCATCCCTCCAGTATGGTGCCCTCATCGTCACCAACCTCCATCAATCTCTCAAAAACAAACTTCAGTCATGCTACCACAAAATTGCCAAATTTGCAACCGGTACACCATATAACTCACATCACTGTCAAGCGCTTAAGGAGCTGAACTGACTAGAATTCCAACAATACCTAGATTTCACACAACTAAGTCTAGCGCATAAACTAATTTACACACCTAAGAGCTGCCCTACCCTTCAGGATATCCTACAGCCCTACTCCCTGCTGTGAAATCTACGAGCTACCTATAAACAACTTGTAACCACTGTAAAACCTAATAAATCAGTTGGACATAGCCTCTACTCCTATGCCACTGCCAGGATTTGGAATGCCCTTCCCCCAGATAGCACCCTCCTAAATTCATCAAATGCATTCAAAATATCTCTAAAGAAATACTTTCTTAACAATCACATATGTCCCTCTGTCCAAAACCATAGACCTTCATAAATATGCTTCTACTTTTTTATCTCTTGCACCTCCATCCTCCTACTAACAAAACTCTGCCATCATATTGTATCCTTTATACCTCCATCCTTCTTTCTTTCATATCTCTGTCATCACACCATCCTCTATCACCAAATTACCCATTTCTTCTTTTCATATTCATACTTCTCTACCTCCAGGCACATATTACACCTTTCTTACTATACTTCCTCCTGTTGAACACTCCTTCCAAGTCAGCTAGCATCACTGGCGCCCTCTGCCAGTTTTTCTCCTTATTACTATGTGACCTATATATTACTAGGCACGTAACAACCTGCCAACTTTATGATGCTGTACTAATTAATTGACAATGTGCTTTTCTTAAAAATGTTCTTTCCATATTTCTTTTTGTAAGTTCATTGTTAAAAATTTACTTTGCATATTTTTGTTTTGTATGCCATTTTTGTGGAGCTTTTCTCCCCAGGCCTCCACTGAAAATGAGTTTCTGACCTAGTGGACTTTCCTGGTTAATAAATGTCAAACAAACAAACAAATAAATAAATTAATTAAATACCGCAGGCCTACTGTAATGCTTTTGCAGGATTATTCTCTAGAAGTCCACGCCTGCATAGTGTGAAAAGAAAAAGTTATCTGTTGCTGATGCTTGCTGCACCTTCAACTTCATGTCTTCTTAGCTGCTATAGAAGTTCTTTAATAAAAGTTCTAGAACTTCTTCCCTTTTTTTACACTTGATGGAGACTACAAATTTAAGATTTTGCCTCCATTAAAGTACATTTGTATTTTTCAAGCTCTGATGAGCTCCTTAAATCTATACAATCTATAACTCTAAAAGTGCTGCTGAGGTCAAAGCTTTATTTGGGGCTCCTAACAAATATGACCCTATCTTAAGACAAAACATCTCACTTATAAAACAACAATTTTCTAACTATAGAGTTAAGGAGCAAGATACCATATCACAATCAATCATTAAATCACTTCCCTAAGGAACAAAATGATTTTGCATACCTATAAACATGTGTCAAGCATTAAATATAACCATTCACTTCTATTTTCCAAGTATTGGGATGGCATACAAGGCAAAATCCCTAGGGAGTCTAAATGCGAAGCAATCAGTAATACCCTGAATCTAACCCCTTTCAAGAACCTAATCTACACTCAACTTATGATCAACAAAAATTCTTATTATACTCCAGCAGTCTTACTAAAACTCGAATACAACAAAACCCTAACCTGTCCTTTCTGCTCCCCCCCACATGTAGATATACTCCATATTTTTTGGAGTTGTAAGAATATTTACAAACTTTGGTGTTCCCTCAGAACTCAGTTGTAAATAATGGGGTATGAGAAAACCACATTCTCCTGGCAAACCACAATTTTAAATATAACTCCCAAATCTCTTAAGGGCATCCGTCACCACATTCTTTAATAATTATTTGATTAATTTACTTTTACTAGCAATGTTTTTGATTGGATAGGGCATTTATGTGATTTGTATATATTATGTCGGTCCATTTCATTTGTATCTGGTCTGAAGAAGCTCTATGCGAAAGCGCTTACCGTTTTAATAAATTTGTGGATCTTTTTTACCTCAAGACTTGCATTTTTCTATTTCATTGCTTTGCTGCTCTGATACTGGACTGCAACAACAGAGTTTGGATTATATGCGCCATTTTGTTGGATTGGTGTATGATTGTATTTGACTTGGTTATTGCATGGTTACTCCGCTGCCAGTGTTTTCAGTTTGCTTTAGTTATAATTGGTGCAACGGAGGATTTACCTCTCGGCTTGCTGGCTACAGTTTTATTTTTTCATGTTGTAAATATGTTGTAAATATGTCATTGATAGATGTACCTATAGTGTAAATAGTTAGTTTGTGTAGATGTGCCCCCCTTACCGCCTTTAATTCTTCTTAAGACAGTCATATACTCCTTCCTCCTAGCCATCCTCCAGTTGTGAGTTTAGACTTTGACTGTAATAAGTTATTGGGGTACCACATTGCTTATTTTATCTTTAAGATGTAAGTTGCCTGAAATGATAACTGCTGTTTTGTAAGTGCATAATATATGTATTAATTGTTTTGTAGCTCCCTCTACCTTACTGCTTCCTGTAATGACTTACAATTTTCCTTTTCATGTTTTGAAAAGTCTGTAAAATTCACTAAAAACATATTTGAAAAAAAAGTTCTAGAACTTCTTTAAGTTAGTAAAAAATGTAGCTGCTGCTGTTTATTTTTGTTTCTGTCTGAATCCTGCGTGTTTTCTCCTCTCTCTGATGACTCCACCCTGTCTGCAAATGTGCCTTCTTTCAGCTGCAGTTGGAGGCATTGTTGGAGCATCAACTTTGGTTTGTAAAATTAGATCACCTGACTAGAACCTCCAGTCACATCTGCAATTGTGAATTCACACAAACTATACAAATAAATACATAAATAAATAAAACAGTGAGTGTACATAGTTCATATGCACAAACTCCCTGTGCTCCACTAACTGGTTTCTCTAAGCACATTAATGGCCCCCAATCCTCAGTTCATTGTGTTCAGGCAGGCCACGAAGCTAGAAAGCTGTAGAGTCTGGGGCATGCAACTCATGGTCAAGCTGCAAAAAAAAAAATGTTGGCATTCCAGGAGCCAGGACACTCAGAGGGACATGAGGGAAGGTGTCCTCCCATCGCTATTTGTTAGAGGTTGTCATGTAAATTATCAAAGAATGTAAAGGAAGCCTGGGGCTACCAATAAATTAATAAGTTCAAAAAATATGTGCTATTTATGGCACAATTAAAGTATATTGGAACTGGTTTCTATATCTACATATACATATGAATATAAACATTGAGTATAGAATCAAAATCTTAGTTTACTAAACAACAGGAACAGACAAGATAAGCACTTTCACCATTAGCTTCTTCAGATCTCTGTCTGTAGTAATTATATATAAAATAGATGATATGATTTACTAGAGACAGAGATCTGAAGAAGCTAATAGCGAAAGCGCTTATCTTTTTTGTCTGTTCCTGTTGTTTATTAAACTAAGATTTTGATTCTACACATTGTTTTTTTTTCCTGCTGTAGACTACTGTCTACATTTTTTCTGTGACTTTACTTCTTTTGGCATACCAGTGGATAACTTCCTTGGGTAACATTCTCATTTTTAACTTCTGATAAACATTGGGTATCTTTAAAAAAGAGGGAATACATAAATATACAAATTAGATAAGCACTTGAATGAATTATGAGTTTTAAAAGAGATAACGTTACATTATATTTTCAATTATATTTTTTAACAAGTAGTACAATTATGCAGTGTCAAACCAGTTCAATCCCTGGTTTTATTTCTGGCTCATGTATTTTCTGTGCAGAGTCTACACATCCTCCCTGAATCTATAACAGTTTTGTTTGGGCCTCCTGTTTGCTTTCACTTCCAAAATACATGCTGATACTCATTAATGTAAACGCTAGTATTTGTACATGGATGTTGGTAGCCTAAGTAAAAGATATTCTACATGGTAAGGAAAAAGCACATGTATTGTAAAAGGAATAGGTCTGAAGACAACTAGTACCATATGTTAAATCTTATGAAAATCAATGCAGTTGGGTTTAGTTTGACCAATATAAAAAATGCATTTTCTCTGGTGGACGGAAGAATTGTAGCTGAAGTATTCAGGAAAGAAAGTATATCTGTAGCAGAGTTGTATTTCCTGAGCTACGGTACTCTATGTATTGTCAAAGGTAAAAGTGTCTGTAAACTCAGGAGTTTTCCAGGCAATCTGTAAAGAGAAAGGGACAGACAGTGGCAACTTTTGTCTTCTTCACTATTCCTATTGGTCAAACAGATGTTAGCACATATAATTGGCAAATGATAAAAGAATGAAAGGAAAAGGAGAATGTATTTTTTTCAGAAGCATTAACTTATTTGCAGAATAATGCATGGTATTGTCGATCAAACACAGAGAAGGGTATGGCAAGATTTTTTCAAGAATTTGATTAAGCTAGTGGGGGGCTGCCATTTAACTTCGTCCAAAAGCTTAACAGTGATTCCATGGTGAGATGCTGTACTCAGAAAGGTAGGTCTCCCAATAATTCAGGAAGTAGAAGAGGTAATTGCAGTTACTTTTCTCATCTCTCCTAGAGATGGCACATAAAATCTTCAAGGGCCTATTGGAAAAGTGTCAAGCTAGTTAGATGGTTGGATGCTGAGGACAATTTCATGCCCAAGAAAGATAAGCATGGTTAGACTGATGGCAGTACTTCATTGTTTGTAGACCATAAGACAACTTCCCAGATAAGATCAGCAAACTAATCCATCCTCTGTTTCCAGTGGTTTCATAGCACTTGGTGTATTCAGGCAATTCAAGAATTGCCTGATGCTCACAGCCAGATATCTTTCATAGGTTCATAGGTAGGTACTAGGCTATTGGCCCTAGGGCCTATATCAGCCTAGCCAAAAAGGTACCCTGGCTTTTGCCACCCAAGAAAATTATTTTCCTGTGCCCCTGTCGAGCAGAGTCACAGAGGTGATCCCCGGGGTGAATTTCCTGTTTCCCATCCAATCATCAAGATTTTTCTTGGAGAGTGCTAATGAGGAGCTTTGTTTGATATAGATAAGTAGCTTGTTCCAGAGTATGGGAAGTCTCTGGGACAGGAATCTATCCCTCCAGCATGTTCTGTTTATTGTGGTGACATGTTTAGGTCCCTAGAGCATGTAGCTCGGAGGGATTGGGATTTCTTTAAATGGAGTATGTCCAACAGCTCTGTGTTTGACATAGCTTTGTATGTTAGGCAGAGGTCACCTCTGAGTAGGAGATATGCGACGGAGTAAGGCTGGAGTTTTTTGAGACGGTCTGCGTAGGGCAGCTGTTTGAGGATGGTAATCCTCTTTGTGAGATATTTCTGCAGCCTTTCCAGTTGTTGTACATATCTTGTGAGGTACATACCAAAAGGGGAATTGTACTCTTTGTTTAACCTGTCATTGTCTACCCGTCAGAGATGCAAGTACTTAGCCCATTTTGAGGCCACATTACACAACCAAGAGCATCACTCAATTACTTGACATTCCATGCACACACACACACATACACACACACACACACACACACACACACACACACACACACACACACACACACACACACACACACACACACACACACACATGCACACACCAAATTATCATATGATGGGGATCTAAAAATCCTTACCTAAGCTGCAATGGACAAGAATGTGTAAGGCCCATTGGAGACTAATTACTGGAATAGCAATTAGTGACAACACAGATGAGAGTCACCAGAAAACAGCACATCACAAACCAGTTACACCTAAGCAATATTTTTACAAAAATACAAATGTACTAGTGATTGGTGACTCCATAATAAGACAGACAGACTCTACACTCATGGGACTGGACCAAAACTGTGTGGCAGTGAGCTGTCCATTAGAAAGCAAGATTGCTGTTGCCAGAAAGGCCCACAGGGCCCATAAAACAGACAAATATGAACAAGACATACCCCTGGATTCAGCAAGCCCTGCACGGCATGCAGGAATAGTGCAGGAGCTTCTGGAGGCAATATGGCTGCCATGCGATCCAGGAATAAGCTCCAGGGATGTGCACGAGCGCTCCTGCACTATTCCTGCATGGACACAGCGTCTGTATTCAAATTGCTCCATTTGCAGGTGAAAACCATGCAAATGAGGTGAATTTTCATTCCAGGAAGCTGTCAGCCAGCCGTGCAAGACTAGTGTAGTGTGCAGAAATGTACTTGGTTAGTAACTGAGTACATTTCTGCAAACTACGAAATGGAGCCATGACAGCTACAAATAAAGGGTGTATAGTATGTGTGAAGCATGCCAGTGGCAAATATATGGTTGGCATGGAAAACAGTTGGCAAAAAAAAATAACTTTTATTTTTTTTAGCTGATTTCAGCTGTTTAAGCATAGGGTAGTGGCACACAAATGGGATTAGGCCGAAAAAAAATCCCTGAAATAACATTCTAACAAAAATCACTATTTTGCCATTATACTCAATGGCAGGCAGAAGACAACATGGTCAGTGAATAGTGGTTGCTAAGGGGGAAAGCTCAATGTGGGACCTGTAGCTATGCATTAGCAGGCAATCCTATGCAAATGAGGGGAATTATACTGAATCCCAGATTTCCCCTCTATGCTAGCCAACACCCAACCATGTAAGTGCAGGAATAGCATGGTCCAAGCCTAAGAGTTAGCTGACATCATAGGGGTGTGTGTCAGGCATACTGTAAGCTTATTGTAGCACTGTGGCTAGGGTTTTCCCTTAGCTTAGCAGAGCTAAGCAAGGGTGTGTGTGTGAGGCTGCCTAGCACTCTTTACATTGGGTGTGCGTGGCGGGAACCGGATTTTAAAGGAAAAAAAAAGTAAACCAGGAAATAGCAGCTCTGTGCACATCTGAGCACTGTGTTTGTGCGGAGTGCCCCCGGGCTTAAACAGGAAGGTAATGGGAAGGGAAAACAGCAGTAGGAAGGTAATCAAGTTGAACTAACAAAGCTGGCAGGTGAAATGTATCAGAATCAGCCAATTAAACAGGCAGCAGCCCAGCCCAGAACACTACTATAAACTATGCAAACACCTTTCCCTATGTTTTTTCCCACATACTCTACACCACCGGTATATACAAGTGGGGAATTTTTAACAAACAAAAGCAACAAAATTATAGGGGCTGCAGCAGCTATCATACATCAACATGTGGAAGAGGCTGAGGGTGGTGAGGATGAGAATGCTGTCAATCAACCCACAGTGAGGAGACGGAGAAGAGTATACAGACCCAGGGTAACCTACCAGGGACTACATGAGCTGGAGATAGTGGAGTGCTATAGGGTGGACAGGGACCTCCTACAGCAAATTATTCAGTTGTGCCGGCCACGCCTGACACAGAACTAACAGAGAGGAACCCATTCCAGTGGATACCAAGGTATGTGTAGGCCTAAGAATACTAGCCACAGGTACCTTTCAAAGGCCAACTGGGGATATCATGGGGATTTTACAAGCATCAGCATCCAGGGTATTCCATCAGTTCCTGGATGCCATGTCAGCACATATCGGTGAGCACGTATATTTCCACAACAGCCGTGAGGCATTGGCCAGCAATATGCATCTCTTCCACCAAATAGCAGAATACCTTGAGGTAGTGGTTGCTACAGACTGCATGCACATATGCATCAAAGCACCACCCGGTGAGCAGTGTAGGGTCTACATCAACCACAAGGGCTTCCCCTCTATCAACTGCCAGGTCATGTGTGATGCCCAGGGCATTATAATGAATGTGTGTGCTAGCTGCCCTGGAAGCTATCATGACTCCCTCATCTGGCATCTGATGCATCAGTACCAGAGATTTGCCAATGGGGACATCCCTTATGGTCACCTAGTGGGGGATGCTGGTTACGCACTGGAGCCATGGCTGATGACACCGATCAGAAATGCACACACACCCGAACAAGAACTCTATAATGAGGCACACGCACAGACCAGAATCATAATAGAGCATGTGTTTGGGATGCTCAAGTCATGGTTCCTGTACCTGGACATATCCATGGAGCCTTGCAGTACTCACCAGCTACATGTGCCCAAATTGTCATTGTATGTGCCATGCTACACAATATGATCCTGCAGAAACAACTGCAGCAGGAACAGCATGGGGCAGGGCTTCACAGCCCCTACTGTTGCCAAGGCCTACATAGGCACAAAAGTGACTCGGAGGAGGAACAACCTGAGCCTGCCCCAGTAGGCAGAAGGAGGTGTGCCCAGTATGCCCTGGCCTTGGCAAAGAGGCAATGCATAGCACATACACTGACACAGTAGGGACCCAGGGAATGACACCTCTCTCTGACTCGCAAATACAGTAAAAGGGATGCCAAACATGACACTACCATCGCTTAACCATATATAGGGAGTGTACTATGTGCATCTGACATAGTCAGCCCTCCAGCACCATCCTGAATACTGGCACAGCCACAGGGTAAGTCACTATTCCTACCAATTGCCGAATGGAGTAGCATGTGTTGTTACATGTATCTATGGTATGGATGTGAGCATGCAAGAGAATTGGGTGGCTGAATGGGATGCCAGCAGATAGTAGACACCTATAGTGGCAGCATGAGATCTGTTACAAATACTGGTGTCACCAGAGTAGCAAGTACTAGACAAGGTGACAAAACCCACTGCAGGAAATGTGCTGGGCCACAAGTATGTCCATATGACACACACTTGCCAGTCAGGGAGGCTCACATACTCAACAACAATCTCAGCCAGCAGGACAGGTGTAGACAAACACAAACTAAGGCTGTGCTAAGGCCTCTGATTGATGGCTATGGGTAACCTCCCCCCTCCTGGCCTACACATACATACTACAACAGGTCAGGCAGTGTGATGTTAGTTCTGAAGGTTAAGAAGTCAGAAACTGAAATGTAGGTCAATCAAACCTAAGACCTGTAGTACACTAATATGCCTCTAGTCAGCATGATAGGTTAGAATACAGAATGAAATGGAGTACCAGACATACCAGTACAGTCATAGCAAATGTGTACAAGTGTCAGGTGTGCCCCCCAATCCTATGTGGACATGTAGTAACAGTCAAGTGTGCCCCCCCAATCCTATGTGGAAATGTAGTAACAGTCCAGTGTGCCCCCCGCAATCCTATGTAGAAATGTAGTAACAGTCAGGTGTGCCCCCCCAATCCTATGAAGAAATGTAGTAACAGTCCAGTGTGCCCCCCCAATCCTATGTAGAAATCTAGTAACAGCCTGGTGTGCCCCCCTAACCATATGTAGAAATGTAGTAACAATCAGGTGTGCCACCCCATACCTATGTAGACACATGGTAACAGTCAGGTGTGCCCCCCAATCCTATGTAGAAATGTAGTAACAGTCAGGTGTGCCCCCCCATACCTATGTAGACATGTAGTAGCAGTCAGGTGTGCCCTCCCAAACCTATGTAGAAATGTAGTAACAATCAGGTGTGGCCCCCATACCTATGTAGACAAGTAGTAACAGTCAGCTGCCCCCCCACAATCCTATGTAGACATGTAGTAACAATCCAATGTGCCCCCCAATCCTATGTAGAAATGTAGTAACAGTCCAGTGTGCCCCCCAATCCTATGTAGAAATGTATTAACAGTCAGGTGTGCCCCCCCAACCCTATGTACAAATTTAGTAACAGTCCAGTGTGCCCCCCAATCCTATGTAGAAATGTAGTAATAGTCTATTGTGCCCCCCCAATCCGATGTAGAAATGTAGTAACAGTCAAGTGTGCCCCCCATGCCTATGTAGACACATAGTAACAGTCAGGTGTGCCCCACCAATCCTATATAGAAATGTAGTAACAGTCAGGTGTGCCCCCCATACCTATGTAGACACGTAGTAACAGTCAGGTGGGCCCTCCCACAATCCTATGTAGAAATGTAGTAACAGGTGTGACCCCCCCCAATCCTATGTAGACATGTAGTAACAGTCCAGTGTGCCCCCCAGTCCTATGTAGAAATGTAGGAACAGTCAGGTGTGCCCACCAATCCTATGAAGAAATGTAGTAACAGTCCAGTGTGCCCCCCAATCCTACGTAGAAATCTAGTAACAGTCTGGTGTGCCCCCCTAATCATATGTAGAAATGTAGTAACAGTAAGGTGTGCCCCCCATACCTATGTAGTCACATAGTAACAGTCAGGTGTGCCCCCCCAATCCTATGTAGAAATGTAGTAACAGTCAGGTGTGCCCTCCAATCCTATGTAGAAATGTAGTAACAGTCAGGTGTGCCCCCCCATACCTATGTAGACATGTAGTAACAGTCAGGTGTGCCCCCCAAAACCTATGTAGAAATTTAGTAACAGTCAGGTGTGCCCCCATACCTATGTAGACATGTAGTAACAGTCAGGTGCCCCCCCCCCACAATCCTATGTACGAATGTAGTAACGGTCAGGTGTGGCCCCCCCAATCATATGTAGACATGTAGTAACAATCCAGTGTGCCTTCCCAGTCCTATGTAGAAATGTAGTAACAGTGCAGTGTGGCCTCCAATCCTATGTAGAAATGTAGTAACAGTCAGGTGTGCCCCCCCAATCCTATGTAGAAATGTAGTAACAGTCCAGTGTGCCCTCCCAATCGTATGTAGAAATGTAGTAACAGTCAGGTGTGCCCCCCAATCCTATGTAGAAATGTAGTAACAGTCAGGTGTGCCCCCCCAATCCTATGTAGAAATGTAGTAACAGTCAGGTGTGCCCCCCAATACCTATGTAGACACATAGTAACAGTCAGGTGTTCCCCCCAAACCTATGTAGAAATGTAGTAACAGTCAGGTGTGCCCCCCATACCTATGTAGATACGTAGTAACAGTCAGGTGTGCCCTCCCACAATCCTATGTAGACATGTAATAACAGTCCAGTGTGTCATAGAAATGTAGTAACAGTCAAGGTGTGCCCCCCCAATCCTATGTAGAAATGTAGTAACAGTCAGGTGTGCCCCCCAGTCCTATGTAGAAATGTACTAACAGTCAGGTGCGCCCCCCCAATCCAGGTGTGCCCCCCAATCCTATGTAGACATGTAGTAACACACAGGTGTGCAGCCCCTCAATCCTATGCAGAAATGTCGTAACATGTATGTGTAGGTATAATAACAGTAGAGCACAAATTACCTGAGCTGGCCAAGGTAACAGGATAGATTGTAGCATGTATACAATATGCAGGTCTGTGTGTGTTAGGTTGGTGTGTGCTGTATATTGTGTGAGAGTGGTCAGTATGTATGCATGGTAAGGTTTGTCCTGGTGGCCATTGCCCAGTACTGCCGATAAAAGGGCCAAGTTCTCACAACTGGAGTGCCAAACACAATACTTTCCAGTATAACACATTCCAGCAGTAAGCCATAGTAAACATTTGGAAGTAATATGTGTCACCATCTGAGAGATGGACATGGCATGACTGTCGGCCCAGATATAGAAGCAGTACACAGGGGGAAGTACTCCAGACAGACAGTGTATAATATGGAACTGTCAAATGGACACACCCTTGGAATTGTACATACAGGCTTGCAGCACATTATCTGGGCTTGTAGTAAGGAATACTGATGTCATCTGGCCAAACACTGACAGATCACAAAGGTCATAGGAATGATGGATTGAGAAACAGCTGATGTCCCTACACAAGCCAGCATAAGTGGAATGCCCCATGCATATCTGTGAGTCAGATGCAAGTAGTGGCCATAGCACACATGCACCCAGCTCACCCCACCACCACCCACAGGTACCTCTCCGGCCTTAACCCCGCTGTTGGGAATAAGTACAATATGACCCCCACCTGTGCATGGCAATAGCGAATGAATACAGCATGTAGAGCAGGTGTCCCATGCAGGTGTGTCCCTAGCTGTAAGCAGCACCCTGCCAGCATCCACATCACTGGATCAATACTGACAGAAAGTATTGGCATGAACACCTTGCACACTGACCCTGTCACCCCAGGGGAATATAGTGTATCGCAGCCTGGGACTGTAGGACTGACAGAATGCAATGGCCTGCTACAGCTGGCCTACATCACTACCAAATGGCCTGCAGTCCACTGCCAAAGGCATGTGTCTCATCTGTACTACCATTTTTAATTTCTCCAAGTCTTTTGGATTTCTAATACCATGATGTGAATGGACCCCATTCCTAAGTCAAAGTACGATTAAAGTTCATGAAATTAGTATTGTTTCACTCTTTGATGTTAGCCAAAAGTGATCTTCGCAGCACCCACAATGTGCCCTGTAATGACTCCTTCTGCAATTTGTACAATGTTATATGAATTGGTAACATATCTAAATATGATTGCAAATTCTTTTTTATAAGACCAGTTGCTCATACTACTATTGGAACTGTCTGGGTATCTTTCTTCCACATGGCTTTCATTTCTGCCTGCAGATCGAGGTACTTTATGACTTTGTGTCTCTCTGTACGCAAGACACTGTAGTCACTAGGTGTGGCGATTTCAGTGATCAATGCTACTTTTGTCTTCTTTTCTTGGACCACTATATCCAGTTTTCTAGCATCTATGTTTTGGACTGTTGGCATTGGGTGATCCCATGTGATGTATACTTCATAATTTTCTTTGATTCTCTGTGGCTCATGTTTCCAGTGTTTTTCAGCCACTTCGATACCATAATGTTTGCAGAATCTCCAGTGTATTAATCTCGCCACATAGTTATGCCTTTCAGTATACAGTCCCTCTGCCATTAGAGAGTCGCAACCATCAATAACATGTGAGACTGTTTCCAATTCGGTTCCACAAAACCTACAAATGTCTGTTTCTCCCACATGTTCAATGGACTTAGTAAACCAGCGTGTACGTAGCCCACTATCTTGGGCTGCCAATATTAACCTTTCATTTCTTGATGTAAATTCACCTCTCCTTAACCATTCCTGCATTCATTCTTGATCAACATGAGGCTCTTCCAGAAGTTTTATATACTTGCAACTATATTTATGTTTTTTCCACATTTTTTGCCTTCTCACCTGGTCCTTCACCTTATATTCTTTCTTTTGTTTTTTGCACGTTCAGTTGCTGCCTGGTTTTTACTCACTTCTGGTTTGATTTCCATTCCTGCTTGATGTCGATATGCATCTGCTAAATTAAGCAGAGATGTCATATTAGATTTATTCTCCTCATGTTTCAAAACTTTCACCACATTTGGATCTTATGAGGTCAGTAGATATGTGTGGAGTCCCACGATTGCAGATCTATACATGTAATCAATTTCAAGGAGGCCCATCCCTCCTTCAGAATGGGGAATATATAATCTTGGTATACACTGATTTTTATAAATCATTTGGTGAGCATGAAGCATCCTTCTTGTTTTAATATCCAATCTATCCAACATCTTCTGGGGCCAATCACTCCAAAACTATAAGTTAGGACAGGAAGAGCAAATTGATTTATAGCTTGGATCTTGTTCCTAGGTGTCAATGCTGTTTTCAGGATTAATTTAAGTCTTTTTAAGTACTCCTTACTAAGGTTTATTTGGATTTGTTCATGTTTTATTGCTGATCCTTCATCAATTCCCAAGTATTTATACACCCCCTCTTGCTCAAGTTCTTTTATATCACATTCTTGTCCCAAACTGATGTTTTCCTGGTGCTGCAATTTTCCTTTTTTAAAGGTTGCTTTTGCACATTTATCAAGACCAAATGACATTCCAAAATCATCTGAAAAAGTTTTGACAGCCTGCAGCTTTGCTTTCAATTCCTCATCTGCCAATGTATGTTATGTCATGGACTCCCAAATAACAACATAACACAGTCCTCAGAACCCAAATGCAAGGCGACGTGGACAAATCACAGTAACATGTCCACCATGTCCCACTGTATGAACTATGGGCCAACACCAAATTACTGCTGTGATGAGGTGATAACTATAGGGAAAATATCAGAGAATGTTCGCATAATATATGGAAGAGGGAAGAATAATGAGGGGGGGGGCATGGGTGGCATGTAGTGCATGAAGTCTGAAACTCAGCTGTGTGCACATACTATCCCTGGCTGCAAACACAAGAATGGGTGGCTACAAACCTGCTTGTAAACCACAATGTGTAGGGGTAATGTCCAGAATTATGAACCCTGCCTCTGGGTAACCTGTGTGAATCTATACAGCTGTGAGGTATTGCCACAGCAAGCTATGGCCATACTGTCATGTTGATGGGTGTACAAGCATGGGATCCTCTGCCATCACTGTACTAAGGTGCTGAACCATTTACACAGATCCAGCAGCAAGTGTCTGCAGCTTCCCCTCCAGAATGGCATGAGTGTGTAAGAATATGTAGGCTGCTGACCACAATACCGGACACAACTGCATTCACCCTGTGTTCCCCGGGACACCACTGCAAGCAAATATGTCTACCTGACAGCACCTGATTACATATAACATCACAGTGTATAACAGTACATATGTCTAAATATCTCTGCTAGCACCAGGACCATGTAAAAGAAGCAGCACAGACACAATTACCTACAGTAACCCACTATCCTTTGCCCATTTTGACCCCATATTGTCAACTGATCTACAGATATCCTGCAGAAACAGTTTGCTACCTGTAGGTGTATAACACAAAAGTCTGCACTGGAGTACAATCTACCTGGAATGGATTCACACATGCAATACAAAAAGGTCATACTGGGCATGCTCCCACACTTAGAGAAATGAAGGCCATGTCAGACAACAAACTACTGAAAGGTCATACTGGGCATGCTCACAAACTTAAAGAAATGAAGCCCATGTCTGGCAACAACAGTGGACCATACATATCTGACAGTCACAGATGTTAGTGCATACACTCCTCAGTATGCGCCAGTCATGCTTTGCACACACATTGGATAGGAATACATGCATATATCCCCAAGGACACCGCACTATAATAGGCCAAAAGTACACATACAAAGATGAGTGGAAGAGAGTGACAGTGACAAAGAGCCTTCCATCATGAGGCCTGCCCCACTCAGCACACATCCAATTGGTTAAAACCACATGATATACAAATGTTAATCAGCATAGACACATGCCTCTGGAATCCCTCAGCATTATAGTGTCTGCGGTGCTAGTGCTAACTGTGCAACATGACTGTACATGTCAGTACCCATCTAGCAGTTGTATACAAGTACCTGTGGAATATAAACCTGTGTGTGGCTGAGTGTGGTGTGTCTGCCTCTAGATGAATGGGTTATGGCCTATGCACACACACTGCACTTCCCATTGCCCTATGATGGCAAGCCTGCTGATGTCTTCACCTTGAAATATACCTTTGGGGATATAGTAGCTCATTAATCTCTGTGGCACATCCTATAACTACAGTGTGATGCACTAGTCAGGTAGGAGTTCTAATTCCTGACATGGCAAGTGTGTGTTTGTCTGTGTAGGGATCAATGCTTTTTAGGGCAATCTTACTCACTACAATATCAAATGCCCTACTTTGGCATGCCTTCTGATGTCATTAACTTTGAAATACACCTTTGGGGAAGGAGTCACCCAGTAATCTCTGTGGTGCATTCTATAACTGTGAACCAATCACAAAGTTAAAAACACACTACACACAAAAAAGGTAGTTTTGTTACAATAAAGGCTGTCTTCCAAAATAAATGTTCGTTTCAGCAATAATCACTTCCGAAATACCGAAGTCAGAATTCTTTATTAACTAAACATGAACAAGTGTAAATTTCTACCAATTTTGAATAAAAGGAATGGCAAAAGTGCAGTTAATTGATTCTGAGGAGGTCTCCGGTGTGGAGAAGAAAGCGCTAAATCCAGTTCTTTTTACACTTGTTCATGTTTAGTTAATAAAGAATTCTGACTTTGGTATTTCGGAAGTGATTATTGCTGAAACGAGCATTCTATAACTGTGTAATGCTGTAGTATGATAAACTAGATAGGTAGGAGTTCTATTTCTGGACATGGCAAGTGTGGATGTTTGTGGGTCTGTGTAGGGAGCAATGCTTTTGAGGCCATTTACAGTCACTACAACCTCCAGTGCCCTCATTTGGCAAGCCTGCTGATGTTATTCACTTTAAAATACAACTTTGGGAAAGGAGTAGCCCATTCATTTCCATGGTGCATCCTACGACAGTGTAATGCTGTTGTGTGATATACTAGTTTGATAGTGGTTCTATTCCCAGACATGACAAGTGTGGATGTTTGCCTTTGAAGGGCGCAATGCTTTTGAGGCCATGCACATTCACTACAACCTCCATTGCCCTTCTTTGGCAAGCCTGCTGCTGTCATTCATTTTGAAATACACCGTTGGGGAAGGAGTAGCCCAGTAATCTCTGTGGTTCATCCTATAACTGCATAATGCTGTAGTGTGATATACTAGTTTGGTAGGGGTTATATCCCCAAACATAAGAAGTGTGGATGTTTCATAGTTTCATAGTAGTGTACTAGGCTATCTGCCCTGGGGCATTTACAAGCCTAGCCAACAATGATGTGGCTTACGCCACCCCGTATTATATAGTTGCGCCTCTCTAGTAGTGACACATGTGGGACCCCATTATTTAATAAACTATACCTCTGTCTAATAGTGACACTGAGGTGACTCCCGGGGTAAACTTACGATCTCCCATCCATGCATCGAGATTTTTCTTGAACAGTGCCAATGAAGGGCTCTGTCTCACATGAACTGGGATTTTGTTCCAGAGTACGGGTAACCTCTGTGTTATGAATCTATCCCTCCAGCATGTTTTATTCATATTTGTGCAGAGGTTGAAATCTTTAGCTCGCATGGTTCTGGTGGATCTGGATTTTTTGAGATGGAGCATGTCCATCAGTTCTTGGTTGGACATGGCCCTATATGTTAGGCACAAATCACCTCTGAGCAGGCGGTATGCTACTGAGTAGAGCTGGAGTTTCTTTAATCTAGCTGGATAAGGCACATGTTTGAGACCCATGATCCTCTTGGTGAGGTACTTCTGGGGCTTTCCAGTTGTTGCATGTGCCGGGTGAGATACATCCCAAATGGAGCATTATATTCAATCATGGGCCTGACAAGGGAGGAATATAGAGGTACAATGACCTCCTTTGATCTGGATGAGAATCCCTTCATGATGAGATGGGCAAGGTAAAATGTCTTTCTGACCACTTTGGTAACATGGTTGTCAAAGGAGAGGTCACTATCGACTTGAGTCCCCAGGTCTCTGATTACTTCTTCCGTACTCAGTGGGTTATTGTCTATGTGATAATTTGTGGGTACTTTGTTTTTCCCAAAGGGGATGACTATACATTTTTTGGCGTTAAGTTTGAGGCCATGATTGCGGCACCAGTTGTCCGTTTCAGTGAGACCTTTCTGTAGGATGTGTGTGCCAGCAGGTGAATCAACTATGGCACCCAGTTTGCAGTCATCTGCAAACTTTGTCAGCCATAATCCTCCCATATTTGCTTTCACATCCGAGAAGTAAATGCCGAATAAGTGTGGTCCCAAGACTGAGCCCTGTGGGACACCACTCATGACTGGTTTTGAGTCTGACATGGCTCCAGCAATTTTGACCTTATGGGTTCTGTTTTTTAGCCAGTTTGCTACCCATCTTGTGACATATGGATTTACATTTAGGCTGCTGAGCTTGTCTATGATGCCAGAGTATGGTATCGTGTCAAAGGCTTTAGCCAGGTCTAAGTAGGCAGTGTGGACAGCCTTGCCCTCGTCGATGGCACTAGTGACTGTCTCGAAGAAGTCAACCAGGTTTAAGAGGCAGGATCTGACTTTTACAAAACCGAACTGGGTGGGATCAAGGGTCTGCAGATCTCCAATATCGCCATTTATGAGTTCCATGATGATTCTTTCCATAGCCTTGCAGACCAGGCTGGTCAGACTTATGGGGCGGTAGTTACCAGGGTCAGTAGAATTTCCCCCTTTGTGGAGTGGGACCACTGTTGCAGTGCGCCAGTGTTCAGGTACATATCCTGTAGTGAGGCTAAGATTGAATAGTGTTTTTAGGTGCGGGTTTAGTTCATCTTGAAGTTCACATAACACGCAACCGGGGATACCATCGGGTCCCATAGATGCTGTGTTTTTTGCTTTGTTGAGTGCTGATTTCACCTGTGTTTTTGTTTGTCTGTGTAGGGAGCTATGCACATTCACTACAACCTCCATTGCCCTTCTTTGACAAGCTTGCTGATGTCATTCACTTTGAAATACACCTTTGGGGAAACAGTCACCCAGTAATTTCCATGGTGCATTCTATAACAGCATAATGCTGTATTGCGATATACACATTCAGTAGGGGCACTATTCATAGACATAGCAAGTGTGGATGTTTGTGTATGTGTGTGTTTGTTTGTCTATGTAGGGAGCAATGCTTTTGAGGCCATTCACAGTCAATACAACCTCCATTGCCCTTCTTTGGCAAGCCTGCCAGTGTCATTCACCTTGAAATACCCTTTTGGGGAAAGAGTAGCCCCGTAATCTCTATGGTGTGTCCTGTCATAGCATAATGCTGTAGTACGATATACTAGTTTGGTAGGGGTTCAATTCCCAGACATGGCAAGTGTGGATGTTTGTTTGCCTGTGTAGGGAGCAATGCTTTTGAGGCCATTCACAGTCAATACAACCTTCATTGCCCTTCTTTGGCAAGCCTGCTGATGTCATTCATCTTGAAATACACCTTTGGGGAAAAGTAGCCCCGCAATCTCAGTGGCGCTTGATATAACTGCATAATGCAGTAATGTCATGTACTAGTTAGGTCGGAGTTCCAATCCTAGACGTGGCAACTGTAAGACTCGGTGTGTGTGTGTGTTTGTGTGTGTGTGTGTGTGTTTGTGTGTGTGTGTGTGTGTCTGTGTTTGTCATTCGTATCCTGTGTGGAGGTGGCTGTGAGTGTGTAAAAACTAGACTCATTGTGCAGTGGGTTTTGCAAATTTCTTATACGGTGGGCCTATTATATGTCACAATGTCCACCTTACAAGGATAACAGATGTCAAACAGCAGAGAGGCTGGGGTTGACAATCCATACCCCTACATATGATATCAAGGCCTGGTGAACAATTTAGGCAACCCTTGTATCACTCAGAGAACACACTCAACCCATGTCTCATACACAACCACACTCAGCTAGGCAACAACCGCTATGTTGGTAGTTCCCTGCATACTGCCCACAGATAGTAACCATAGTGTGACTGCAGTGGACTACAGAGGGCATGGCAACCTGTCCCATCACTACAATAGGCACATAATTGCAGACAATGTGCCTTCACTATGTTCCCCAGCAGACGCCTGTAACAACTGTAGTGCCATCAAATGTAACCCACAAAGGACATACCATGCCTTAAACACATTCCCTGTATGGACAGATGCCACTGACACCAGGGAATACCTGTATCATGCTGTCAATGTAGGTGCAGGGTCAACCTGGTGTCCATTGCCAGTTCCCACCACATGAGGCCAGGAATGGCATATTTGATGATAACAATCTATGTACACAGCATGGCCCAGACACCCCAGGTACAGTTCCACATGTCACAGAACATGCATGTGGGACATGTGCACATCCCAGACACCATCCATGTCATGGACTATAGAACACATACATGGCAAGCATTGCACAGCACTGGCCACCCAAAATAGTAATCCAGATGACTGGATGGGGAATACAATACCCACCTGTGTGGGCCAATCCAGACACTACACCCCTGAGCCACACTGCAGACCATTGTCATGTAGCCTGATGCCAAGGTATACTCTTCACCTAGCCTTGTACAGCCTTCTGGCACAGTCAACCATTATACACCTGTGAAGCAATGCACCCATGCATGTCAGTAATGGCAACCTGTGTCTGTGTGTGGACTATAATGATTGTGACCCCATTCACACTCACTACACCTCCCATTGGCCTACTGAAGCATGCCGTCTGATGTCAGACACCTTCACATACCCTTTACCCATATATCATCCTGATAACCTCTGTGATGCATGTCATACCTGCGTATTACTGTATTGTGGCAAAATAGTTAGGAAGTCTATTCCTGACCCTGCCAACTGTGTTAATGTGTGCGAATCCCTGAGACAGTGTGGCTGTGTCGACATTGACACCTCTTCAGGTGGACAAGCACATGTACTACACCTACCTTATTGCTCCTAGATCACAGATACAGACACAGCAGGCATAGATACCACACTCTCCTGTGCACTGCCACCAACCGCCAACTGTCCCTTTGCTATGGCCACTGGTGATGGGGTATCTATTGGCACTATGACTGTGTGCGGGGTTGGGGTGGATAACGGGGATGTCAAACAATGATGCAGTTTCAGCCTCTGACAACCCTGCCTGTGCCTCAACAGTCCTATCATCATTTTCAGTGTCTGTATGGACACCATCCAATTGCATGCAGGAGGGACCCTGACCCACCTCACCACCTGTGAGGAGAAAACAAGAAATGCACATTAAGACCTTTACAACATTGCATAACAGTACACACACACACACACACACACACACACACACACACACACACACACACACACACACACACACACACACACACTGAAATTCCACCATAATACCTACCTGTCCCTGAGTTTACAGACAGTCCCAAGTTTATTCACGTAAGTTCCCCATCCTGCATCACACTTGATAACATACACTCATTAATACCACTCATTAAGGTATCATTCTTCTAAATGCCTAGACAAGTGATCACAACGCATGACCTGTTACTCTTTGACTTGATTGGAGTAGGTTTTACAAGGCCTCACTGATATCATCCATTGTTCACCTTGAGTATGTTCGGACATCGTGAGCGTGGCCCCCATATGTTAGGGGCTACTACGTTCACTCAATAATGTCACACACTGGAGTATCATACATAACTATTGCTCAGTAGATGCAAGATCTGCTGCTCAATCGACTTATTATGTGGACAGCAGTAATATATGGATACACTCCCTGGTGTTGTCTAGTAATTCCCCAATGCATCTGTAGTGCTGCATATGTGGTTAGTTGTTCACCCTTCTGCTGATTGCAATTTTAATGGTATACCTGGTGTCTAGTGTCCCTCCCAATGCATGTTCCATGCTACAGACCTTATCATAATATCAACTGTCCTGAGATTACATAACAGACAAGTATTTCTGGTGTCTCATGTGTCAGTCCATGTCCATGTACTGCATGATTCCAAAGGGAAGTACTGATGTATGAACACCCCACAATCACACATGTGCATACATGGACACCCACACAAACACACACACATGCACACACACACATCCTACATGCATCAACCCCCTCCACTCCACCAGATTGCACTTACAGACAAAATAACTCCCCCACCCACCCACACACCTACAGGTGAGGTTGCACAAGAATAGTATACACAGACCTCCCATTACCCATCTGTCAACATGCATAACATCTGGTACTCAACAGCATGCAGTGCAGTTATAGTCAATCCATGCTAGCAACAGTATACATGTGTGTGATGCATGGCCTGTGTTAGTAAGTGATGGTCCTTTCCCTGGAAAACACTGCACCCATGTACACAGTATTGCTGTGCACCTGTTCTGCACCCTGCCATGTACTGTGCACCATACCTTACAGGTGTACACACCATTGTTGAATGTGTATTACTTTGTCAGTTATATCTGATCTAATGCTCACAGCCCCTATGTGTTTGTCCAACACATACCTGGGATGCTATGGGGACAGATGTTATTTGTGAATGCCTTATGTCTGATTTACAGATCTCAACATCAGCAGTGCATGTATGACCAATACGATACTATTACACTGACAATGATCAAACCTTACTGTGGCTATGGGAAGTGTACACACTCTTATTGATATTGCGCCCTCTTCCTTGATATGCCATGGGACCACATCACTGCATATGTTAACATTACATGAGCCTGATATGTGACTTATGTCCTGTACATTCAAATGCAGTGTCTAACAAATGTGTTAGTTGTGGTGATGTTGACCACGATGCATACACTTTGTGGGTGCATATGTGTGCATGCCCATATCATGATGGTTTGTTGCAGCTACTGTTATGTGTACTCCAGCAGTCACTATTCCTGGCAGGGGTATACTAGCATGGCTATCTGCATTTGCCAGTATATGGTCACTCTGCCCTATGCATGTCCCCTAACTCTGCATGATTGCAAGTTCAACTCATGTGCATATCCCTTGGAGTTCACACACTGCTGGCACTATTGCTGTGGCGTCAGGGTTACATCTGCCAAAGTTCCTGAACCTGACTGTGTGCAGATACAGCCATTCATAGAATCCTTAGGATCCCTGCTGCAGTGCACTGGTGTGTCATGATGACACCACCTCCCCACCTTCAGCCTTTTTGCAGATGCTTGACAACTATGGCCTACACATGTGTATCAGTTTGCAGTGTCCCAACCACTATACACCATGTGTAACAGCCTAGTCCCAGCTAATGAATGACAAACATACAGGTGTACACTGGCACCAGCACATTACAGATGGGGATGGTTGGACTGAGATGGGGTGAGGCATTGATTGTGCAGCACATGTATCTTACATGATACTGTCTGTAGGTTTCCATCGTGGTCATGGTACACCAGTACACATTACAATGCATAACTGTTGGAAACCACTTCTGTTATGCATACACTACCTGTAGAGAGGCCTGGCTGATGTTTTCTCTGGTACAACTGTCACATCTGATTACCCTAACACACAGGCCACACGCTTGCAGAGCCCAGGCAATCGCTGACACGGGTACTGCACAACCAGTACTTGTTGGACATTCCTGCAACCCCCTCAGTGTTGTGGCATGTTACTAGGTGGCCCACATGACCAGTTTGCTACATGTGACATAATTTGTCTTGGATGGCCATCTGTTTATTTCCTACATCATTCCTGTCCCATACATCCTTGCCACATAAATGACTGTCTGCACTGTTTGAAATGGCTATACAATGGTGAGGTATGGCTACTTGTCCAGCTCATGGGTGCTACCTGTTGGTTATGGGGCCCACGCCATGTCATGTAAGACGTGTAAGCCACGCCTGCCTCTGTTGAAGGTAAGTGTGCACATTTGATGGCCAAAAGTCTTGGACAGCAGACCAATACGTGGTGTGACATTGGGGATGTGTACTTGCTGAAAGGTGCATTTCCATGACAAATGCATGCATTCAGAACCTCAACAGCTGCTTCCACTTTATTTTATCTGGAGTGCATGCACGCATATGCTTCCAGTGTGTTTGTGAAGGTATGGATTCCCTATATTTGCTGCCCTAACCTACGATTACGTATTACACACTCATTGCTCATGTTGGGACCATATTGCAGGTTTTAAGGGTTGTGGACCACAGTATTATGATAAGCCATAGTGTAGATCTGTAACAGTTGCCATTGTAATACTGGTGTATACAGTATTGTAGCACTGCATAAGGGTGATGTTTCACACATGTCCCTACTGTAGGCCATGTGTCCCACCATTATGTTCATTCCTGTGGACACATTTCGCAATGACAGGATGTTAGTTATATTGCAGGTGTCTGACATACCCTTTAGATACACCATCATGGTCACCACTGTGATGCAGTGCAGTTAACAGCAACAATACATGAACATGTATGGGATGCATTATGGGTAGGTGTGGTAGATGTGTGCATGGAATATACCATAGCCATTACATGACCAGTGTATTGGCAAGCATGAACATAAACCATACTCACCAGCTACAGGCTGCTGCCTTGATGGTAAACGAGAGGGACCTACATAAGTGTGTGAGGTTGAGTGCAGCATTACAGTATAGCAACAATACACGTCCACAATACTACAACATATGCACATCTGTTTATTACTACTACGCAGCAACAGACTATATATATTACATCTCACATATGCATTATCTATCTGTACAGATGCGGATGCACATGCAACAGTGGTCTACTGATGTGCCCTGTGGCCTTACCTGCATGTTCCTCAGCCAGTGTGTGGGTAGGGTAGCACCCACCTCCACTATGGTCTCCGCCAGTTGTTGTGTGTGCAGGCGGGCAGGTGCCACGTGGCTGGCGATGAGCTCCTCAACACGTGTCAGAGGGGGATGGATGGCATGACCCTCCCTGTTGCGAGTTAATCCCCCCAGACTGCAGCAGCATGCTGACGGGCATTGCGAAGCAGGTCACTGCAATGATGCCGGACCTGCTCATAACTAGATCATTCCACAGGGCGGTCTGCTCCTGCTGCTCATGGGCTGTCCTGTCAAAGAGCACCTGGTAGTGCTGTACCAGGTGTTCACAATGACCTCATTTTCGTCCACTGAATACACCGGTAACTGGCAGTGTGACATCTTGCCTGAAAGACATAAAGATGGAAACAGGTCTGAGCAACTCATACAGCAATTTTACCATAGTTCTTAATACACATCTCTGTCCCCCCTACCATATCTGCAACAATAAACTGTTCACACAACTCAATAGGTATGTCTACAGCTTACCTACCATTGGGACATATATTGTATTGCACCACGCTTTGTGCTATATGTTTGTAGCCATGTTCCCTGTGAGGACACTATCATTGCTGGCCTGTTACAGACAATGTCACCTGCATGCCATTGTAAGGGCCACTATGGTTCTATATATGCATGTGGTCTGTTTGCTATGTGGTTGCTGCACATCTGTCGTTATGTGTTATTGGGGATAGCTATGCATGCTGTTGGACATGATTCAGGATTATGTGGACTATTGCTACCCATATATGTTCTATAACAGTGACACAATAGCATGTTTAGGGAACAGTTGCCAGCAGGACCACCTCTCTCACCTCATTTGGCCATGCTACCAGGCCACATCACATGTGGGACCCTCCCTGGGGCCTCCTCATCTATTGGTCCAGCACTACCTTCAGGTAGAACCACCTCAGGGGATGGGGTTCCCCCCCATGGGAGTACACACAGACATGATCCTGTCACCCGAGGTCAGGTCCAGGGTCTGTTGCATAGGAAACTCCACAGAGACTTGTGGGATGTGCTACAGCACCTTGAGGCCCTCAGTACACAATCACAGGGTCCACATGCTTTTCCTGCTCAGCCTCCAGGCCAGGTACCTTCAGGGACGTGAAGCTGCTGTTGTGACTAGCAATTGGTGGGGAACTTGTTCCCATTGTTTCCATATGGGGGCTCATGGGGCTTCCACATCGCAGACCACACCCACCATCCAGGGTGTTTACCCACCACATGTGTCATATACCACCCCTGTAGGCTGTCCTCTCTATCTACCAACCCAACCCACCTCCACAAATATACCTGCTATCCTTCCCCAAATTCCCATTACCACCTTCACAGACAAGGGCAATGTGGTCCCAACAAGGGGTTCACATGTGACATAACCATCCATGTTGCACACACTTACAGCTGTATATATCTGTGTGTATTGATATGTGTGAAGTTCCCTCACACATAGCATGCAGCACTGTGATGAAAATATAGGGAGCATGTATTTATATACATATTGTGTGTGTGTGTGTGTGTGTGTGTGTGTGTGTGTGTGTGTGTGTGTGTGTGTGTTTGTATATATGCAAGCATACACACACACACACACACATATATATATATATATATATATATATATGTGTGTGTGTGTGTGTGTGTGTGTGTGTGTGTGTGTGTGTGTAGATATAATTATGTTTATATATATCTATATCTATATATATATATATATGGTTCTACCTGACATAGCCGAAACCACACAACACACCACATCACACATATTCTCCATAAACACGACCACACATAACACAAACGAAACCCCATACACTGCACACACCACAATAACAATTATTAAAACCCATTCCACAAACCACACAAAGGTCCCCTAACCTAACTCACTATATATATATATATATATATATATATATATATATATATATATACATACATACATATGCATATACATATACATATACGGATACATATACATACCTATAAATATGGGGTACATTCAGACATCAGGTCCACAATCTCTAACTCTCATTCCTGCACAGCTGCACTGTTCTGCCTTGCTACAACACAGACAGGTGCCACATATAGACACAGCCTAACATTAAGGGGGTATATATAGGGACAGATTGCAGGTAAGCCTATTACACACCTATGGCATTTCAGCATGCTACATTACATGTTAACTTGAGTGTCCTGCAAATGGTGGGTTCTGGAACCCACGTGTCATCATTATGGCATTACTTCCACCACCAGCTATTGGTCACAGTAATATACATGCTTTCCATTATACAACACACACTGTGATGGCTTACATCTTTTCAGTCAATGCCGGTCTGCACAGTTGATGGGTATGGCCCACTACCCACAGGGACAGACTGTATTGTCCATAGCAGTTGCTCAGCTGAACATCATTACAACAAAACCTGATGGCACATATAAATCATTCCACATCATCTATCTCATTATTATGGACCAAGTACTACAGTCAATTACATGAATATATACTTTACATACCTGTTGTGGGAATGAGGTCTGTTCTGGATCATTTCCTTGTAGGCTTTTTTTTCTTCTTTGCTTTGGCCTTTAGCCTGCTTTCTTTCTTAGTTTGTTTGTTTGTTTCACTTTCTCTCTCTCTCTCTCTCTCTCTCTCTCCAGTGAATGGATTGAGCTACTTTGAATAGATTGCAGCATGACTTTTGTAGGTGATGCATATGATCAGGTGATGGCCTCTGCTCCAATCAGTGTCCTCCACTTGCTACCTGCATGCAGCATGTTGTATAGTGCTTCCAATTACCACTGTCATGGTAACCCACTACTATAAATCCCTATATCATGTGGCCATGGTCCCTTTACCTTCCCTGTATGGTGGACATCTTTCCTGTGTGTGGGCAGCAGTGTTACAGACAGCAGGTAGCAATATCTCTTACAAGAGAACTTGCAGACTCAGGCCAGCTACATATTTGTATAAGGTTCCAGAACTACAGTCAGAGTGTGAGTAGTGTTGTTATATCCATTGTATAGGACGAGTGTTACAGGGTTTGTGTGTACATACTAGTTTAACATGGAATGCAGTCTGTCTGCATAGGTCTCAACTGTGGGCCTGTCCACATGATGGCCACAGGTGTGCCTGTTATGTTTTGTCTGTCCACCACACAGGTCTTATGTCAGATATATTACTGGCAGTGTGTGTGTTGAGTGGTATCAGTACATGTCTACACCCATTTGTGTTTCTGACTTCATATTCCCGACTAAGGGTATGGTGCAGACTATCCTGTAACATCAGCAACTTGCTCAGTGTATGACAACACTATTTCACATATGGGCCTGTGTTCTGGTCTCTGTCTTCTGCCTACATACCAGGCTTTGACCATATGACATGCAGTCAGGGGTTGTTATGTAGTGGCCTGTGATTATGTCATGCTGCCATTCCTGCCATCATTCCACTGATGTTGTGGCCCCCAGACATATTGGGTTGGGTCCATATATATGTGAGCTTCATCTGCACAAACCATGTTTCCCTTCTGCAGTCCAGAGGTCAGTGTATGTAACAGTGTTATATACCCCCTGTAAGTCAGTCTATGGGGGGTATGCAACATAAATAACCTAGGCTGTTACAACATGTGAGGGATATCAGGAGTAAGCTGCCTTAAGGTATATGGATGTACATTACCATACAATTCACCTTGGGAAATGCTGGCCTACTGTTTACTGCCATACAGACTGTTCTGTTTGTCAGTGTGATTGTGATGGTTTTAGTTATGCCTTGTTATGTAACAGATACATCCCATTGTGTCAACTGAAGTCTTTTCCCTCTAAGGATTGTGTACAGAGTGTAGTTAGAGGCTGCTGGACTATACCTCTGCATTACTTACTGTTGACTGATTGTTATCCTGTGGCCCAGTCTGTCTTTACTGTTCTACTTGAAGGCCTTGGCCAGGGCAGCAACATATGTTATTCTTTCATATTACTGTATTAAATGATCTGTTTGAGAGTTGCATTAATCTGTTTGTATGTATTTCAAAGTCTAAACAGCTATATGACATGGCATATACAACTATAATAGTACACAAATAAAACTTTCTTATATATGCAAACCTGTGTGTGCTGTTATATCCTTTGACCTCTCTGTGGGTATAATTTTAAGGCAACAATTGTCTTTTGTATGGGTGACTCATACACTGTCCATTTATATATATCTGCATATATGTGTTGGAATGTTTATTGCTTCCACATTGTACATTCCCTATGGTAGCTAGACTGTACTGCATGATATGTTATTTATACCAGCCTGACATCATACAGGTGGGATGGATTACTGTTAAATTCTTGTGCCCATGTTGTGTTGGGTCCTGGATATGAGACTTGCAACAGTTGGTATTGTATTGCAGGGCAGATCTGTTTGGCTGTGGGGGAGGGGGTGATATCAATACATACAAGACATATTTAGCTTGGGCCCCCTCACCCCCATTACCGGTGCCTGTGGTCATATATGTATTTATGTTCTCTTTTAAATCTATAGATATATGTCTGTATATACATATATATATATATATGTATATATATATATATATATATATATATATATATATATATATATATATATATATATATATATATGTGTGTGTGTGTATGCTTACATACACACACAAACACACACACATATATATATATATATATATATATATATATATATATATTTATATATATATTTAGATATAAGTATATATACACACACACACACACATCTACATGTTTAGATACATTTCCTGTACCGTTGAATGACTGTGCTGGATGATATGTTTGTGAAAACATCAGGGCTATGTATATCTGATAGGGCTTAGTGGTAAATCACTTTGGCTATGGTGTGCAGAGTCCTGGGTTTGAGCCTTGCAGAGGATGTCTATTTTGTTGCTGGGCAGAACAAGGGTCGTTGGATACAGAGTGATTAAGGCACTTTTAAGCAGTTGTAAGTGGGTTTTTGCAGGTTTGCACGGAGGTAAGCACTGATAACTTCCAGTTACTGATTTAGCTTCTCAATTGTTTAATCTGTGTAGGCATTGCTTACCCCCGCACAAACAAGCTTAAACCCGCTTACTGCTGCTTAAAAGTGCTTAATCCCGCTTACCCCCGTCTAATTTCTTTAAAAGAAATGAAAAAGGGTTGATAGGAAAGTGATGAAAAGGGGCACAAAGAGGGAAAGACAGTAGGGAAAATAGCTAGGGATGTGCAGGATGGGTGTAGGGAAGGTCCATACCTGCCCATTTTGTCTACAGCAACAGCTGTGCATATACATTGTATTTGGAGATAGATTTGGACACTCACACCCCTGAAAGAGGGGTGAGGACAACAATAATATGTTGTGAAGCCAATTAGACCAGATTACATGTGTCCAGTGGACATGTGCAAGATGGACAGCTATGTATGGGGCGAAATTTTTTTTGGGAACAGATTGCCCTTTTTTTTTCAGGTGAGAGTGGGATGTTGTGGAAGGATAGTATGTATATTTGGGGAGGTAGGTTGGGTAGGTTAACAGACAAGACAGACAAGACGCATACAGGGGTGGTATATGACACATGTTGGAGGTAAACACCTTGATGGGGAAGGGTGTTTGGAAAATGGAAGCCCATGAGCCCCCTAGTGGAAACAGTAGAACTGAGCTCCCCACCCATGGGCAGTCACCACTGCACCTTCACAGCCCTGAAGGTGGCTGTGCTGGGGGCTGAGTAGAAGGGCCAGGCTTACCCTTTAGTTGTGACAAGCGGACCTCAAACTGGCGTAGCAGATCTCCAAACTCCCTGCGGAGCTCGCTATGCACCATGCCCCAGACCTGGCGATGGGTGACAGTGTCCAGCCCCATCCCCTGAGGTGGTTCCACCCAAAGGTGGCACAGGACCAATGGACAAGGAGGTCCTGGGTTGGGCCCCAGATGTGCTGGTGCCCGGTGCCCCAGCCAACTGAGGTGCGACAGGTGGATCTGCCTGGACTGGCCTTCCCAAATGTGCTATGGTGTTTCAATTTTATAAAATATGTGGGTTAGTAATAGTCAATACATTCCAGGATTAGGTGTAACAGCATGCATAGATATTCTCATTAACCCAAAACACCAGATATGGAATAGTTGCATAGCAAACAGAACACATGCATATATGGAACCACAGTGGCCATTACAACAGCATGCAGGTACATTGATGGCAGTATGCCACCAATGTGGGAGCATTTCAACATGGCACATGCATAGGAACAAATTTAAATATTTATCAAACAATAGGACATATGTCCCAACAGTAGATTTAATGCAGCACATACCGATTGAGTTGTGTATTTAGTTTATTGTTGCAGATATGGTGGGGGGAGAGAAAGATGTCAATTAACAACTAGTATATTTCTGTAGTTCTCATTACTTTCCTAGTCAGTGCTGTGATCTGTACCTTACAGGTGTTAGTACACTACCCTATGGCCTTAGTTTGGACAGTGGTATGGATGTAGACAACTATATACATGAACTGAGTTTTACCTGCAGTATACACCTCTTACCTGGTATACCTGTGGAGGTATTGTTTGTTAACACTACCTAACTGTTTCTACACATATTCCCAGATTCCAGGTTGATGTTATGCACATACCTGTCCATCTCTTATTGCACACACTTTCGGCATGTCTTGACCACATGCTGGTTAACCAAGACATATTTTAACTATTGCCCTCTTAAACCTTTGGTGAATCTTAAAATGACCAGTTTGTTTTCACTGACATTTTCCAAATATGTACAGACCTGACAGTCAGTTATATGATATGAAATGCTGCCTACATGTCAGAGATTAGCACACTGATATGCCAGGGGGACAGGGTAACAGCCGGCTGATATGGGCCAATTAACTGGACATTCTGGGCAATTCTGTACACTTGTGGGGTATGATTATGCATACCGCTTACTACCACTCCCAGGATTAGAATCATGGCTGTGTCTGCTAAAAATAAAACAGTGTCCATCACAGTTGAGCGTGCTATATAGATATTGCTGTGTATCTCTTGTCTGATTTCTGTCTATAATACTCCTGTGGTTTTTACAATAATGACCTTGTAATTACAACACTCTTATATAGGATTTCCTAGAAAGTTTTATTATGTAGCACAGTGTGGGTGACAGTGATGAGTAATACCTTATTATTCAGAGCAACTGCAACACTAACAATTCCATACAATACCAGAGAAAACAGTACCAGTACAGGATATCAATCTTTTATTTCTAGGCACAGTTTTCTTATCTGACAGACCTGTGGGAGCAATGTTTGTTAGCACTCCCTGAATGTTGCAACACATTTCCAGATTCCACATTAGTATTATGCACATATGTCTCACTCTGTTACTGCACACACTCTGGTCACAGCTTGACAACATGGGGGTGGAGATGGGACATACTTGACTTATTACTCTCATAACATTTTAGGGAGTTGCTAGAGTGATAGGTTTGTTCCTATAGATGTCTGACAATCAGCTGTATTTCTTATTTGTTGCTTAAATGTCTGGGATCATCACACTGCTTTGCCAGGGGGACAGGCAGCAGATATGGGCCAATTTACTGGACATTCTGGACATATCTGTAAAGTTGTCGGGTATGATTCTGCATACAGCCTACCACTCCCAGGATTCCAACCATGGCTGTGTGTGCTAAAAATACAAAAGTGTACATCTCAGTTAAGTGTGCAGTTTGGATTATGTTGTCTGTCTTTAGACTGTTGTCTGCCTAAGTCTCTCTCAGTTGTACTATATGACTGCTTGGGATTACAACAGTCATATACAGACATTCCTACACATTTTATTTATGTAGCACAGTGTGGGTAATAGTGCTTAATACAACAGCAGTATTAAGAGATTGCAACTCTACAATCCAGCAGTTAGACCTTTATTGTCAGGCTTTTATGCTTTTATTTACATATACCCTATGTGAGACTCTTCCTGCCATATTCTCTGGTGTATGCAGTATATGCCTTAAACAATACAGGTTTTATACAGGCAATTAACTTACTACTACTTTTAGATTTATTTCCTATGACAGTAAATGCAAGGGTATTACTAAGCTGCCTCGTGTCGCAACTGTTACAATCTACAGGCATGGGCTTCCTGGTTCGCAGCTCACTCATCTGCCTCTGTGTAAGACATAAGAGGAATATTTAGCCATACCTATCCATAATACACATGAGCTGGCAATTATTAAACAGGTAGTGGACTGATACTTACACATAGCTGGGACATCCCCTGTCCTCCTAGCATCTTGGATCCTCTAATCCAAGAGATCTCCCTTTCTCCGCTTCAGGTTGGCATAGTGATGCCTGACCAGCTCCCCAGTTCAGGGTATGCCAGTGGCACTGATGAGGCCATGGGTGAGATGGTCCCAGACTTCCACTTTGTATTGGGAACTCTGGTACTGGCCCTGCAGCAGTCTCTGGTTATGGTCTTTCACAAGGAGTCCTGCCATGACTCTGGACTCCTGGATGCCCCAGCGCTGAAGAGCACACCCTCTCCAATACCACTCATAGTGCCTACAGGTGGAAGCTGCAACCAGTAATGAGATGTATTCTTGCCTGTTGGGTTTAAATAGGGCCAATTTCCCACACTTTGCCGTGATTGGTTGGTTTTTAAAATGCTAAGCTGTGGGCAAACCTGCTTCCCTAAGGCTGGCATTGCTTAAAGGGGTATACCAATGGACAGACTGAGTTAGCTGGCCTACACATTGCTTACACCTGCTAAGCTGGGCTGTGCAATGCTTAGCGTAGCTTAATTTTTAATTTGCTTACTATTTGTTGTTTGACATAGATTTGTTATTCATTACATGTTATATATGTGTTTGGTATTCATGATTCATGTGTACGTACACTGCATGGGGTCCTTGTGTTTATTAGGAGATTTCAACACTTTATTACAATGACACCTCACATCTAGCCTTAATGCAGTACTCCAGTTCACATATTTATGTTATGTAGTAGGTTATACAACATAAAACTGTATATAAATTCCTTTCACATGTTCAGTTTGATTTTCCTATAGTGAGAATCTCTTTGGTGATACCTCCATTTTGTGTAGTTCTGTGATGGCTTAGTGGTTAACTACTGTCACTATGGTGTACAGGGTCCTGGGTTCAAAACCTGCAAAGGCTGTTTATTTAGTTTCTGGCCAGGACAGTGGCTGTTGCATACAGAGTGATTAAGGCACTTTTAAGCAATTGTAAGCATGTTTGCGTTGGTTTGGGCAATGATAAGAAATGCTAACTTTCGGTTAAATATGCTTACAGAAAGTTAGCTTCAGTATTGCTTAACCTGTGTATGCATTGCCTACCCCCGCACAAATGGGCTTAAACCAGCTTACTACTGCTTAAATATGCTTACTCTTGCTTGCCACTACACTACAGGTTCTGTAGTGTAGTGGTTATTATGTCTGCTTTCCATGCCGAAGGTCCTAGGTTGGATCCCCAGTGGAACCATTAATAAATAGGATGTGCTGGAGGAATTGATTCCTGTCCCAGAGACTCCCCATGCTTTGAAACAGGATTCCAATCTACATTAGGCAGAGCCCCTCACTGACACTCTTCAAGAGAAACATTGATGAGTGGATTGGGAAACAGAAAATTTACCCTGGGGATCACTGCAGAGGCTCTACTGGACAGAGGCACAGGGAACTAATCTAAGGGGGTGGTGAAAACCAACACATTCTGGCTAGGCTTATAGATGCCCTCGGGCAGATAGCCTAGTACTTACCTATAAATAGAGCTTACCACCACTGCACTAATTTAGACAGTAATGTAAAATTGTTCTTGGGAAGGTGGTGGATTTGGAAACTATGGTTTTATCATTCGTTTCACATTGTACCTTCAATTTGTATCACTGTTTCCTGTGTACATATACTGTATGGGGCACTTGTGATTATATGTGGATTTTACAACATTATGACAACAATACCTCACATTTGCATTTAATGCAGTACTCCAGTTCACAAATATATGTTATTTGGTAGGTTATGCAACAAAACATATTGGTCATAAAATGATTTGACATGGAAAGTGAAATCTACTGGAGTGGGACTCGAACCAGAAATGACTGCTTATAAGGCAAATGCTCTGCCCACTACACTATTGCAGTACTGCTTCGTTTGTATATATCTTGCTTTTTATCCTCTTGCGCCATTTAAGCTGCATTAAACATAGCTAAGCGATGGTCAAACTCACGCACCTATGGTTAAATTTAATCAGTTTCATAAAAAAAAAGCTTCTTTATATTTCATGTTTTAACTATTGCTCTTATAAACTTGGGGAGGATGTTGCTGGGGGCATGCAAACACCTATGAGTGGTCTCGCTTATTCTTATTCCTAAACTGCTGTTCTTGATTGCAGGGGCATGTATATTCTGAGAGCTCTGCTCTCAGACACGCCCCCTGCACTTGTACACACTCTGTGTCCATTTAGGAGCTCAGGCAGCGCACCTTCATTGATATGCATTTCGAGCTGCCCTCATGCTCCTAAACGGTTGCTTCCATGCAGGACTAAGCTAGTCCTGCATGGAAGGATAGTGAATCCAGGGGATAATGGTGTCCATTGTTGGGGTACATACATAGATACAAATATTTCAAGCACAGGCATTAATGTCCTTCAAGCCTGCCACTATACCAAAAAGTTGTTCCCATAATGTGTCCAGGCTGCTTTTTAAAATATCTAAAGTAGTGCTTGCTTTATTGTAATTTGGTAGTCTATTCCATGAATCAGCTGCTTTCTCAGAGAAAAAAATAGTACACTTCTCATTCCTATAGAATTTTCTACATAGGTTGTCTGATGATTGTTTACTACTTTTTGATAACCCCAAACATTCCCAGAAGTAGTTGTCTCCATATGCCTTATATACCTGAATAATGTCTTAAATATCTGCATGAGACATTGCACAAGCTTTGATATTTTAGTCTTGCATAACTTTCACATCCATGGATGTCCTTGGTATATTACTGCTGTACTCTTTCCAATTTGCTCATGCCTGCTTTCTTATAAGGTTTCCATATCATTACTCCATACTTGAGTTTGGGTCTAATGTAACTAACAAAAAATGACTTCATTATTTCTGATTTTCTAGACTTTATAAATCTTTTTATGCAACCTATAGTTCTATAACTATCATTAACCAATTGGGTGATATGATTAAAAACTCAAAGCTGGATCTACTCATATATTCAGGTGCCTAAATGACTCTACAGTTTCAATCACTGGGTACTGTATTAAATATTCACCTTTCAGTTTATATCTCCCAAACCTCATATGCTTAGTTTTTGATATATTTATCAGCACATTATTCTCCTCTGCCCAAATGGTCAATTTAGTCAAGTTCTTGTGCAGACATGCCTTATCTGTAGCATGCGTAATCAGTTTACCTGATTTCAAGTCATCTACATACAGACTGTAGCACACCTCAGATGAAAAAGACAGAGCTGAAAGATACAAGTTAAACAAGTAAGAGCCTAGGACAGAGCTCTGTGGGACACCTTGACTGAAACCAAGAATTTCACCTCTACAATTTCTGTATGATACTTGTCATGTCCTATTTGTAAGCCATGCAGCTATCCATCCTATTAAGAGTAAACCAATACCTAGTTGTTCTAATTTATTGACCAACATATTGTATATGACACTACCAAATGCTAAATCTATATAAATTACATCACAACACAATTTTTCATTCATAGCTGTTATTATGTTGTTATAGAACATCATGCTACAGATAGTAATATATCTATTTTCAACACATGCATCCTGATATATAGTTTGAAGTCCCAGCCTTTCCAATTCGTAGGATCATAGGATCATAGGAGGTTACTAGGATATTGGCCCTGAGGCCCTTATAAGCTTAGCCAGGAATTTTAGCCCATGTTTAGACAAGTCAGCACCAGATGCCCCCATCCAGCAGGACATGGGTGGAATCCTAGGGGTATATTTTCTTTTTACCATCCAGTTATCCAGGTTGCACTTAAAAAGGGGTAAAGAGGTACTCTGCTTGATGTGGAGAGGGAGTCTGTTCCATAAATGGGGGAGTCTTTGGGACACAAATTTGTCCCGCCAGCAACTCCTGTTGATTTCACAGACCAGGTTGAGGCTGCGCATGTGAGTTACGTGAGTAGAGCTTGACTTGCGGATATGGAGCTGTCCCATCAGGGTGAAGTCTGTGATCACCTTGTATACCAGACAAAGGTCACCTCTGAGTAGTCTGTATGAAACTGAGTAGAGGAATAGGGCTTTTAGCCTGTCTGTGTATGGTAGATGTTTGAGGCCATGGATTTTCCTGGTGAGGAACCTCTGTGGTGTCTCCAGCTGCTGCATGTGCTTTACAAGGTGTTGCACTCAATAATGGGCCTTATAAGGGAAGAAAACAGGGATGTAATGACCTCCTTTCCCCTAGATGAGATACCCTTACTTATGAGATGGGCCATGTAGAAGGCTTTCCATACAACGGAAGCAACATGGTGGTCAAAAGTCAGGTTTCTATCAACTTGGATGCCCAAATCCCTCACGACGGATTGAGAACTTAGGACATTGTTATTAATGTGATAATATGTGGGGATGTTACTCTCACCAAAGGGGGATGATGATGCATTTTTTGGCATTCATCTTGAGGCCATGTTTCTGGCACCAGTCGTTTGTCTGAGTGAGACCCTCTTGGAGGATGTCTACATCTCTAGGGGAATTGATGACAAAACCCAGCTTGCAGTCATCTGCAAACTTGGTCAGGCATAGCCCACTGGTTTTGCCCTACACCTCAGAAATGTATATCCCAAATAACTCAGGGCCCAAGACCGAGCCCTGGGGTACGCTGCTTGTTATGAGTCTACTGCTTGAGGTGGCTTCCCCTATTTTGACTAGATGGGTTCTATCAGTGAGCCAGTTTGCTACCCTTCTGGTAACATACAAACTGATTCCTAGTTGAAAGAGTTTATCTATTATGCCCAAGTGGGGAATAGTGTCAAAGGCCTTGGCCAGGTCAATGCAGGTGGTGTGCACCACCTTCCCTCGTCCATGGCTTTGATGACTGTCTCAAAGAAGTCAACCAAATTTAGCAGACATGACCTCCCCTTGAAGTCAAAATGGGTGGGATCAAGTGTTTGGAGGTTGCCAATGTCCTTGTTAATGAGGTCCATGATAATCTGTTTCATGGCCTTGCAGATCAGGCTAGTTAGGCTGATAGGTCTATAATTTCCCAGATCGGCGGACACTCCACACCTTTGTGTAAAGGGATGACAGTGGCTGTCCTCCACTCAGCTGGGACAAAGCCGGTATTCAGGCTTTGGTTGAATAAGGTGCCTAATGGTGCTGCAAGTTCCTGCCTGAGTTCACGTAGGATGCAGCCTGGTATGTTATCGGGTCCCATGGAGGCTGCATTTTTTGGCTTTGAGAGAGCAGTGATGACCTGTTCCCTAGATATAAGGGAAGGGGCAGGTACTGGGGATGTCCTGATTTACTGATGGGGGGACAGAGGGGTGAAGTTTTCACTGAATCTGTCAGCCAGCAAGTTTGCTATATCTACAACATTTGTATATATGGTGTCCTTGACCACCAGTTCTGAACAGATCTGGGTGCTTCCTTTGAGGTCGTGGACATATGTGAAGAAGGCCTTATGATTGTCTCTAGTAGATGTGGCCAATTTGGACTCAAAGTTTGCTTTGGAGGATTTCACTAGTGCTCTTATTTGCTTGCTCAGGCTAAGGAGACATTGCTTCCAGTTGGGCACCTGCTCCTTCTTCTGACATCTTATCCAATATTACCGTCTCAGTTATTTTTTCCACAACATAAAAGTATCTGTATGACTCTATGTTTGTCCTATTCACCTTTCCCTAAAAGACAGGTTTAATAAGCCCATGTCTCCAATCTTAAGGGATCTCTCCATATTTATAAGACCTAGTAAATAATAAATATACTGGTAATGTGAGTTCTTGCTGAAGTGTTCTCAGGTCATTATTACAAATTCTGTCTTCCCCCTGTGTTTTGTTTGGATCCAGTTTGCATAATTGTTTTTCAAAATAATATAATTTGATTTCATCTGAGGTTACCTGGATGCCACTAGGACAACTTACCAGCCCTGTTGTGGAGCCAAACTGTTTTGCATAAGATGTTGTAAACATGTCTACAGTCTGTTATGTCTGAGAATAAATTTTAGAATATTTACACAGTTTATTAATTTATACGTCTTTACTCCTTGCACATCTGATGTATCTATATGATTTCCTATTATGTTCAATACCTTTATATACATTTTCTTCAAAGTTTTCTTGTTCTTGTCTCACACTATGTTTAATTTGTTCATCCAGCTTGCTTATTTCAGTTTTCAAAGTTGTCGCTTGACCTCTTTTCCATTTCTTATATTTTTTGTCTCTCACCTTAATCAAGTATCTTGTTATTATGGAAATATATCATCCTGGCATTGTGTGCCTAGATCCTGATGTTACACATTTTTTTTGATATTTTGTATTCAAGCAATTTATCTTTCAAAACTTTCCAAATTCCTTCTGCAGTTTTTCCATTGAAAGCATCACTCCAATTAGTTTTACATAGTGAATGTTTTGCTTCCATATAATCTGTTATTAATCTTCTGTGCATTGGTTTAGATTTCAATTTGTCAGAATTGTCTAGCAACAAATTATTCTTTATAACCCCACAATCACTGTCCATCAATAATGATAAAAATTTGACATGAAGTATCAGTGATTTCTTTAAGAATGTAAACAATGTCTAGTATGTTCTGCTGGATCCCTGGTAATTTTTTTTAACAATCTGAAGCACGTGTTGTTCCTGAACATATGTTGTGAAAAATGTTCTTACTAATGTTGTTGAATCAATATTATTCCAGTCTGTTCCTAGTAAATTTAAGTGCCCAGCCACTATTATTCATCCCTCTTGAGTTTCTAGAAGTGTATGAATTCCTCTAGGTCATCAGCACTTGACTTTGATGGTCTATACACTTCAACAATTGTGATATCTTCCAGGGTTGCCTTTATTGTCACAGTTACATAATCTATATTATTGGTATTCTCACTGAACGTTTATTAATCACAGGTCTCATAACTATCTTTAACCCCTATCATAACAGGTACACCTCCTCCTGATTTTTTTGTTAGAATATCTGTTACAATAAAAAGATTTATGCCCCCAAGAACTCTTTCCAGTCATTGTTCTTTAACCATGTTTCACAAATACTAGCATCAATCTTGTGGGAATGTGGCAAAATTTCCAATTAAAAAAAATTATTAATGCTTACAGAATTAACAAACATCAAAGATACAACAAATGTTATCTGTGAACTGTTAAATTCTCGACCTGACAAAAATCCTACCTTGTGTTTGTCAAATATTGCAAAATACGTGCTGCGAAAGTTCTCTTCCCTGTTCTTGCCAAGTGCACACCATCCTGTCTGAACACAAGTGTGCTCAGAATTCGGCTAAGATACTCTACACATTTCCATTTTATAGAACAGGACATTTTTTTTCATGTAGGTTTTTTCCCAAAAAATATGTTCATTCACAGTAACATGATTCTCCTTTCTATATGTGATTTGTGAAAAATACACCCAGACACATGTACATGCAATGATATCTAAGAGGACTGTAAGTTACCCACTCCGAAAGTCCTTACAGATGAGATCATTTGCACTGACATGAATAAAAACAGATCCGTACCTCCTTACATTAAGGCATTCTAAGGCCTGTCTCACATCCCCTGTTTTTCCTCCTGGCAAGTATAATATTGTTTGATGTTCTAAACATCAAATAATGATTAAATGTTAATTAAGTATCAGTTTTTATTGGACAAATGATTAGTGAATCAGGGTATATATTGGCACTTTCTCTTATTTGATGTTTAGATTCTGAAGAAGAAGTGTGTCGAAAATGTATGAATTTGTGAGCGTTATCCAATAAACTATTTCCACTGTTTGTGTTGCGAGCCCTTATTTGGAGTTTCCAGCGAACTTCTGGTTGTTTATTTGTGGTATTTTGATTCGCTTTCATCTCTTTTTTGACTTAATTGTTTGATGTTCATTATCTTTTCTGAAAATGTAAGTATAATTTCCTCTAATAAATGTATCTCCAATTGTACAAGTATCTTTTTGACCATTTGACCATCTGAACAACCTCCAATTTCTAATTAAGTAATATCAGCTCTATCAATTGGTAAAAAGGAGTGATCTTCATCACCATTAGTTTTATTAATCCCACTGTTTTTGTTGCTTATTACATTTGCAAACATACAATTCTCATCCATCTGGCTTTGTACATCCACAGCTTAAGCCATGTTGTTAACATCTATCTTTCTCTTCTTTTTTCTTACAGTACTGTTCTTCAGTTCATCCATGTTTAGTTTTGATTTCTTCCTTTTCACCTGCCCCTTGCCTCTTTTTTCTAACTTCTCTTTTGGAAAAATTATGCCCTTTTCTGTATACTGAAGATTTTCTGAGAGAAAAATGTTATCATTCCCTGTTAAAATGTTTGTGAGAAAGCTCAACTTAAGGGCACAGTTTCATGGCAAAAGTAATGACATTGAAAATAAGCCTATTGATGAAACTATAAAAAGGCCTATCAGCTATTGTCCACCACTGCATCAAACACTAGCTGCTTTTGAAGTGAAATGTGAGATGGATAGTGGCCTAATGGTTAAGGTGTTTGCCTTACAAACAGAAGGTGCATGGTTTGAGTCTCACAAGGGATAATTGGCTAAGCTTAAAATGTCTCGCAAGGGAAGTTAGCTTAGTACTAATCTATGAACCTATCTTGAGCTGGGAGGAACAGCATTATGCTAAGGTTAGTATTACTAGGTGCTTCTTGAGAACAGAATACAGGGGTTGGGTAGGGAGTGCCCTTCTGTATCTTGGGAGTGGACTGTCATCTCTGACTTTTAGGGTTGGGAGGGTGGCCTAATGGTTAAGGTGTTTGCCTTACAAACACAAGTTGTAGGGTTTGAGTCTCACAAGGGATAATTGGATAGGCTTAAAATGGCTCACAAGGGCAGTTAGCTTAGTACTAATCTATGAACCTATGAACCTACGAAACTGCTTAAAAAACCTCCTAAGAAAAAACTTTATAACTTAACACAGGGAGAAAGAAAAGCATTGCTTGAGCTAGGCAATGATAAATCCAGGCGTGTAATGAAGGCAGACAAGAGAGGAGGTATACTTGTGACTGATACCACTAGCTACAATCAAAAGATAGAGAACATGCTGGAGGATAACAGATTTTATGAGTTATTTACCATGGATGACATAGAAAGAGCATATGATTTATGGAACACTAATCTCACCACTTTATGGGGAAAAAAACTTATCACTGAAAATCTTTATAATTATTTATGGAGCCCATGCCCATGTTTACCTTACTTTTTTAGAATACCAAAGCCACACAAGAACAGAGAGGACCCACCTTATAGACCGGTGGTAGCAAGTGGAAGTTCCCTTACTGACACCACAGCCATTTACCTTGATTACTTACTGAAACCTCTAGCAGAAAAGAATAAGTCATACATAAGAGATTCAATGGATTTTTTGAAGAAATAAAATTACAGTGGAAGCTGTCAGTATTTTATTAACTATTGATGGGGAATCCTTGTACACAGTGCTCCCTCACAATTACTGTATAACAGCAGCTATGGATTCTTTTAAGAAACATAATCAGGGTACACAGGCACAACTGCAAAAGTTAAGCAAGCTCATTAATCTTGGACTGGACTTCAATTTCTTTACTTTCAATGGCAAACACTACAAACAAAAAAATGGTATAGCAATGGGGGCTGCCATGGCTCCCAGCATAGCTAACATAGCCCTGGGCAAATGGGAGGAAGACTTTGTGTTAAACACAAACTACATGCAGCATATCACATGCTATTTATGTTTTAATGATGACATCTTTATTGTGTGGGAAAGTGACACCTTGCAGCTTGGAAATTTTATCACTTACTTCAATCAAACAACCACCTTCCTGAAGTTTACCTCTTCCCATAGCTGTGCTTCAACCACTTTCCTAGATATGCAGATTTCCAAAGACACCAACAATAACAGAATCACCACTGATCTATTCAGAAAACCAACGAGGGTTAACTTATTACTCCAAAGTAAAAGTCTACATCCTACAAAAACCAAGTAGTGAAGTCCCAATGCTATAGATTAGCTAGAATTACCACAGAGATGGAACCATTTTTGAGAAACCTCAACAACTTAGAGAATGATTTTCTAGTGAGAGGCTATGGAAGTCAGATGTTAAAAAACATCCTGGAACCCATTACAGAACTGAAAAGGACTGAAGCACCTTCACTCAACCTCCCCAGTAGAAAAATGTTAAGTAGTTCCACAGAGAATAACAAATGCAAAAATAGCTGCATCCTGACATACACTTTGGATTATCACAGTATCAAAAATATTACTGAAGAAAACTGGGACATTGTCACAGGAAACCCTTTTCTGATTAACATCTTAGGTGAAGCCCCATCATTTGTTTATAGGAAGGCCAGGAACATTAGATGTTTTGTTGAATTTAAGCCTAGACCATATGAGAAAAGCACTAAAAGATGTGAAACTAATTGTACATTTTGTATATTTATGTAGCAAGGTGATTATTGCCCTTATTTAAAGAAGATCATTAAAACCAGTGCAGGGGGTGACTGTAACACTACAAAAGTAATTTACAGGGCACAGTGCAATGAATATGATGCATTCTATGTGGGCAAGACTGTAAATAAACTCAAGCGTAGGATTTCATGTCATCTGTCAGAAGTCTGCTCTGGATGTAAAAATAATGCATTAGCCACACACCCTTCTCTTCATAAAAGACATACAGGTTTTAAGTTCCAGATCCTGGATCGCATAGACATGGGTGATCTTGAAGGAGACATCCCGAATATTCTGGAGAAACATGAACTCATTTGGCAATTAAAGCTGAACTCTTTTAGGAAGCCTGGACTAAACTACTACTGTTCAATTAAAAGTGCACTGGAACTTAGAAAATTGCCACATTGTTTACATGACTAGTTGTATTTTATTTTATTTTATTCTATTCTACAAATTGGTTTTAAATACCATTTTAAATCAGTTGAAATTTAAGTGTATATTTTGTTTCCATCATCATACATACATTTTTTCTTATTTTTATTTTTTTCTGGTTATTTTTTCCACTTTATTCAAAATTATGTGTAATAACAATACTAACTAATTATACAATTATATATATTTTTATACATTGTTTTTAGGGTTCTTGTACACGGACCTGAAGAAGTCTAGAAGGATGAAAGCGATCTTTGTTAACAATAGGTTATGAAAATAAAAATTGATTTTTACATGCAAAATGCATATGCATATATTTATATATATTTTTTGACTGCCAAATGAACTAAAGTTGATATATTTCCAGCCATGTAGTATATTGTCTTGGATAAAATCACAGACTTAATAATCTGGTTAAATATGAGGTACCACATCGTTATAAATTTTATTTAAAGTACATAAGGGTTATATATTATTATGACAGCTACTAAACAGGGCAGGACCAGCTCGAATGTCACACTGATGGGGAAAGGGATGTGAATTTAACATGTGTACCAATAACACTTTGTTTTACAGCACAATAAACCACTCCCATGTCTGATAAAAAGTATATATAGATTTAGAAAGCTTGTGAGGAAATTATTACTCTATTTTTGTTTTACTTGGATTGCTTGTCTGTGTACTTAATAAAGGATTTTCGACTGGAAACAGACTGCCTGCCTTGCTTGGATTACTTTCGAATACTTAGTAATGCTGTACAATTATATATTTTCTATTATTATTTTTTATTTTGTTTTGACTTAAGACGAGTTTAAGGTCGTTACTTCTACTACTATTGTCTGATCTGATTAATATACAGTGATTAACTAAAAATATATGGACTGAAAATCTTCCACACAGAGAAGTTTCTTACACTGTTTTAATCTGTGTTACATACACAGCAGTGCCCTTTTTATTGTGTATTCTCTTTGCTTCACAGACATTTATCAGTTTCTTTCTCTTCTTTGTGTGTTGTGGACTTCTTCCTTTCTTTTTTATTTCCTTCTATATGCTGTGGATCCTCAGACTGCTGAATACTTGTATGCAGAATTCCATACTAATCTATGAACCTAATCTATGAACCTAAATTGTCAGTGGCATTATCTTATTTTATAGGGGATGATGACTTTTACACACAATAGACACATCCTTTCCCAAATATGCTTCATTTGCTCTTTCCCTAGCATTATTTTTCTCATCAGTCCAGTCATTAATATATGTAACAACAGTTCTCCAAGCAGTGCCAGTTACACAAGTGCAATCGTAATCAGTAAGTCTAGATTTAATACTAATAATGGTAAGCAAATCATCCAACATTTGACATGAGGAACACAGATTGCCAGTGTTATCAGCTGTTACCCTTAAATATACATTGCTCTTATTACACTGTACAAGATATTTGTGTTTTACGAAATCATTAATGGCATACTTATTTAAAGTACCCATATTCAGCTGCAAATGAATAAAAAATTCTAAAACTAAGAATAATCAAAATCAGTTGTCCCCGTCCCCTTCAATAAACACACCACACCAGATGAAATTTGACAACCTGTATTAAACTTCCATAAACATAACTTTATTGAACAATATTTTAATTTATTAGTCACTGCATGAACATCCATATAACCATTTACTAGGGCAATGTAGCCCCACTTACCATAACCAAATAACCAGTGTCCTCACCTCTGCTTGCTTACTTTACTTATCAAGCAGCATCCTACCACTCACTTTCAGTCCCCTTTTCATTGAATTAAACATCCAGCAACAGAGGGGAAACAGAAGAGGGACAAGCTTGCCCCTCTTCTCTTCCTAACACCAAACCAATAAAAATAACCAAGGGAGGGAGGGTGGGTAGCAAGTTCAAGCCAAAATCTGATCCCTTACCCAGCTACAATCATACAAAACCAGTTAAGCCCCTTGTACTTATCCATTTCTTCCCAGCTCTCTTACTTTCTGAATTTAACCCTTTCATCCCCATTATACTAACTCTTCCACTACCATCTTAACTCCCATTACTATTCCTACCTGACCCTCTCCCGAAGATGTCCCTGGACAAATTGATTTGTTCCCAAACCTCATTTTTCCCAGTCCCCTTCAATAAACACACCATACCTGATGACCTTTGACAACCTTTATTATACTTCATGAAAAAAGTGGTACATATAGGGACAATTTAGAAAGTTGATAGAATAACAGATTTTGCATTGGCATGAATTTTCTGAAGGGTATGAAGTTTGAAACTCAAATGTTTTTCATTATTTTCTAATTTCAATCTTTAATGATTTGCCACGAATTTGCCAGAAAGTCACAATTTTATGGAAATGGACCAAAAATATAAGGCAAAAATCTGGAGATTCTGTGAAAATCTGTACAGGCGAGAGGTATGTTCCATAAACATTAATTTATAGATCACAGCATGAACATCCATATAACCATTTACTAGGGGAGTGGAACCCCACTCACCCTAATCAAATAAGCAGTATCCTTGCCGCCGCTAGCTTACATTTACTTATCAAGCAGCATCCTTACCTATGCTTGCTTACTTTTTACTTATCAAGCAGCATCCCACTGCTCACTTTCATTCCCCAACTCACTGAAATAAACATCCAACACCAGTGGGAGAACAGCAGAGGGACAAGCCAGCCCCTCTTCTCTGCCAACCAGCCTGACACAAGCTGTTCCCCCTCATTCACTCCAAAACCTTCAGCAAATCCTCCAAAACAAACCAAAGTGAACATTAAAGTGGTCCAAACCAAAATCATTCAGGTGTATGCTATCATCTCTTAATCAAACTGTATCCCTTTCATCGACACCCCAATGCCCTATCATATAAATACCCAAGGCATCCAGTTGTATAACAAGCCTAAAATGAACAAATTGATGAGATCTCTCCAAAGCTAAAATAACTGTGGTACTACCTCTGACCACACAATACACATACCTGAGTATAACCTCTTTAAAATAAACAGATCCTCACTTATCCTAACTACCACCTATTCCTTTGTCATTATTTCCAGATCGTTACTTTCCAAATGTACCACCAGGACTCCAAGAGCCTAATGCCAACTGAAACAAAGCAAACTCAATTGTGTGCCGTCTGGCCTAAATGCAGCCCCGTTTTGCTGCCCAGTGGATATAAGAATGGCTAAAATGAGATTTCCTTTCCTAGAAAAAATAATTAATGTAATACTAAGCTATTCACCATACCCAATTATCTAATATAAGACAAGAAAGCATTTGATAACCAATGACCCACCCTCTTAATGACTTCAGTAAATCTGCCTTCTCTGATTAAATATGATACCCTTCCAATGCACAAAGAATGAGTGGAAAACCTCCCTCCCAGAAAACCAACACACTGAAAAGCTCTCCTCACCACATATACAAATTCATTACACATCATCACTTTGCCCCCTACCAATCAAAACAAAGTCCTGAGGACTCCCAACATGAGATCACAGCAACCTCTTAGCCCAACCCAGTGGACACAACCAATAATTTCTGTTCTTTCCCAGTACTATTTGCCTTCTCTTCCCCAACTAATCTGTTTTAGATTTATACAACCAAATATGAATGGAGGCAAAAAACACTGAAACATCCCACCAAACTAACAAACAAAACAATTCTGGTACCCTAAGAGCTCCATAATACATTCATAAAGTGAATGTCACACATAAAGTACAGTCCAATAAATCTACATTTACTAACACTAATCTCTGCAACAATCCCAAAACCTGTCTTGTCAATGGCCATCGTCTGACAGTCTTCACACTATCAACCCTACCCCAGCTATTCAACATATGAACCTCAGTACAAGATTTAGTAAAGACATGTAACCCTGCCACCTGTGCAACTATACTAATCGCAGCTAAGTCCACCTTGATCGAATGACCTGCCTTACCTTGTTCCCAAGCCTAAACCAAATATTTCAACAATCCTTCCCAGCAAACTCCTTACTCCTCAGGGAGCTGCAACACAGATTAACAAAATCTTGCAATGCCCTAAGATACACCTTCCTTTTAAAAGCTGCCCAGTATTCCTGGATCAAGTATCTGATCATTCCAAGTCAATCTGACACACCTTGTCTAGCAACACCAGTGGCTTGTACCACTGCCATATTGTCTGAATAAAAATTAACCCTTTTCCCCCTGCAACTTATCCTGCTAGACCTTTGATGCCAGCCAGACTGGAACTAACTCCAGTCAACATCCCTCTTGCAATCTTCTTTCCAGCCTGATGGCCAGTGAGCCACAAACCTTCCCCCCCCCAAAAATCTGCCCTCATCCCAATACTTTCTGCCGCATCTGTAAACAATTGTAAATCTCCTTGAACAAACCAATCTACTTGCCCAAAAAAAAATACCATTAAATTGCTCAAAAAATGACAACCACAATCCTAAATCAGCACACACCAACTTATTAACCCTCATCCCATGATGTTTGCTTTTCCACCCATTGAACAAAAAGGCCATGAACCCATAAAAGGAATGGCCTGAGTGAACTGCCTGAAATGCAAACTTCAGGAGCCTGAAGAGCTCCATGACATCCTTAATCCACACGTTGCCCTTAGATTTCCCCACCAAATCTTTTCTATCAAATATGTTAATTTTGCATCTGGTAAACAATACAAACCATGGCTTGCTTTCACTAGTAGTCCTAGAAAACAATGCCTTGCTTGAGTCTTCTAACTTCTGTCTAGCGAATGGAACACCCAGTTCCTTACACATCCCCAAAAACATATGCATACCTTCCAAAGCTCCATCAAACCCTTCACCTACTCTTGAGAAGTCTTTCAGATAACATACCATCTTCTGGCTGCTCACCCAATGCTGCCAAATCCAATGGAGAGTAGTGCTAAACCTCTCAAAGTAGCACAGACCACCAATCAACCCATCAGCATAGTGTTGTCAAAGTAAAACTTAAACCCAACTACCCTGTCCAACAACAGCCACTCTTCCTCTCAAACTGGTAATAAACGAAAAATGGATTCAGTATGTTCCTTCACCAACCATGGGTCCGTACATTTCTGAATGACCTGCACTGCATCATCCAAAGATGCATAACTTTTAGTTATGTACTTACCATAACTTTAGATGTTTGGGATCCATCTCGCCTACATTCTGTACTGATGGGCTCAGAGCCGATCCCTCGGCTCCGACTCGGCACGCTATGCTATACAGCGAGGCCTCTTATTGGCTGAGCTATTTCTTATCCCAGGATGCACCACCACTAATCCCCCAGATCTTGTTTGTCCGCATTCATGCACACATGCACAACTTGTTTATATAACATTGTTAGATGTTTCAAGATGAAACAACAGTATTCGGACCTTCTGATATCCTCTGATCTCTAAGGAAGGGGGAAGGAGGGTGGGTTATTAGGAATGTAGGCGAGATGGATCCCAAACATTTAAAGTTATGGTAAGTACATAACTAAAAGATGTTATGTGATCCTATCTCGCCTACATTCTGTACTGATGGGACAGCGTCCCTAGCACCTAAATCCTGGGTGGCTCATTGGAAAACACTCCTGAACACTGTGGAACCAAATGAAGCTTGTCCTCTAGATGCCACATCCAATTTGTAGTGGGAAATGAAAGTGTGCGGGGAAGACCAAGTAGCTGCAGCACAAATGTCACTAATGGCAAGCTTAGAATGAAATGCTATCAAAGTAGCCATAGCCCTTGTAGAATGGGCTTTGACAGAGGTGGTAAGCTCTTTGTTAGAATAAGAATAAGCTTGAGTAATACAGTCCCTGATCCATTTGGCAATAGTGACCTTTGTGACAGCTTTGCTCAATTTATTGTCTGCAAAGGATACAAACAACTGATCTGTTCTCCTTGTTTGTTTGGTCCTGTCTAAAAAAAAACGCAACTGCCTGTGGACATCTAGTGTGTGCAATATGAATTCCGCTTTGTTAGAATATTTTGGAAAAAAGACTGGAAGTTCTAAAGATTGTTGTAAGCAGAAACTGGAACAAACTTTAGGGACAAAGGAAGGATTTGGCCTGAGAGATACTCTGTCTTTATGAAAAACCAAGTACGGGGGTTTTACTGACAAAGCTTGAAGCTCTGAAACTCTTCTGGCAGAAGTAATCGCCACCAGAAAAGCAGTCTTCCATGATAAAAACTTTAGATCACATGTAGCCGCCGGTCCAAAGGGGGAGGAAGTTAAGGCGCGTAACACCACATCGAGATCCCATGGAGGTGCAGGATGAGAAATCGGAGGTCTTAACAAGAGCAGCACCTTTCAAGAAGGTCTTACACAATCTGTTGCTCATTAAAGGTGGGTTTATGGATTCGTGAAAGTTGGAAATCACTGCCAATTGGACCTTGATGGTAGAGACTGAAGAGCCTTGATTGAAAAGAGAAGTTAAAAATTTTAGTACTTCTGCCACGGGAATAGAGATGGGGTCCAGGCCCTGGAGTTGAGCCCAAATAGCAAATCTTTTCCATTTGCTAGAATACAGTTTCTTTGTAGCAGACTTATGGGCCGAAGATAATATGTGTACAACCTCTGGATCCAATGTATGACTCCTGACTATAGTCGGAAGAGGAGGAGCCAAGCCGTCAATTTTAAGGTGTGCAGGGACTGGTGGAATAGTCCCGACTGATGAATCAAAAGGTCTGGGATCTGATCCAGGAACCATGGACCTTCCAGAGCATATTTTCGAAGATAGGGAAACCATACTTGACGAGGCCAGTAAGGAGCAACTAAGATCATTTTGCTCCCCAAGAGAGATGCCTTTTGGATCACCCTGGGAAGGAGAGGAACTGGAGGGAAGGCATAAAGCAAGCCGGTGGGCCAAGGACGGGCTAGTGCCTCCATGGGGCTCTTCCCCGGAGCCGGGGTTAGAGAGAAAAATTCTTTGCACTTCGCATTTAGTGGAGTCGCGAAGAGGTCGCAACACGGAATTCCCCATTTGCTGAAAATCTGACTCGCAACTGTCATGTCCAGAGACCATTCGTGAGGAGAGAGGATGGTTCTGCTCAGTCTGTCGGCTATCACATTGGACTTGCCCGGGATATGAGTAGCCACTAGAAAGCGTTTGGTCGAGACTGCCCATTCCCAGACTCTCATGGCCTCTCTGCAAAGAGGATAGGATCTGGTCCCTCCCTGTTTGTTCAGGTACCAGACAACTGACATGTTGTCTGAGTGAACGGCAATGACGCCCTGAGGGAGATAAACGTGAAGGGCTTGAAGGGACAGAAGTACTGCCCTCATTTCTAGGATGTTGATATGAAGTAGGGTCTCTTCCAGGTGCCATTTGCCTTGGACTGACCTGCCCAGGGAATGTCCCCCCCACCCCATCTGGGAGGCGTCCGTGGTCAAAGTGGCCGCAGGAGGAGGTGGAACAAAGGGTCGTCCCTGATCCAAATTGGAGGGCACTAGCCACCAGCGAAGGTCCTGTTTGCATGTGTCCATGATCCATATGAGGTGACTGAGAGGGAGTTCCTGAAAGGACCACTGAACTGAAAGAAGCCACTGGAGAATTCTCATGTGCAACCTTGCCAAGGGGACTAGAAGAACTGTGGTGGACATGGATCCCAATAGCTGCAGGACCATTCTGGCTGGGGCTTTGGACCTGGGAAGTAAGGCTCGAACTTGAGACTGTATGGTTTGTATTCTGTCTGCAGGTAGATAGACCCGCATTCGGTTTGAGTCTATCTCTACCCCTATGAATCTTATTCGTTGAGATGGCAGCAACACAGACTTTGGCCAATTGAAGGTGATTCCCAGGGAACTGCCCAGTGATATAGTGGCTTGTAGGCTCCGCAGTAGTAGACGCTTGGAGGTGGCAGTTAGGAGCCAGTCGTCTAGATACGGAAACACCTGGAATCCTAGACTTCTCAGGTGAGCAGTCACGACTGCCAAGCACTTGGTGAACACCCTGGGGGCTGTGGTGAGACCAAAGGGCAGCGCGGAACTGAAAATGACTGCCTCCTAGGCTGAAGCGCAGATGTCTCCTGGACGCTTGATGTACCATGGTATGGTAATAGGCGTCCTTGAGATCTATGGAGCACATCCAAACACCTCTCTCCAGCAATGGGAGAATGGTTTGTAGGGTGACCATTCGGAACTTGGACTTTCTGACTGAACGGTTTAGAATGCTGAGGTCCAAAATGGGCCTCAAGTCCCCGGTCTTTTTTGGCACCAAAAAGAATCTTGAGTAAGTCCCTAATCCGATCTGGTCTGCGGGGACTGGTTGGATGACTCCTTTTTGCAGCAGCTTTGAAACTTCTGAGGCTGCAGTATCCCGTTGACTGGGTGGCGGGTCCAGGATTTTTTTGGACTGATGTGGAGAATGAGAGAAAGGGATGGTGTAACCTCCGGCGATAATTTGAAGCACCCATCGGTCCTGAGTGATACCTTCCCAGGCTTTTAGGTGCTTCGCAAAACGACCCCCGACTAGCTCTGGAGCTGCACAGTCGGGCAATCCCTCAGGGACTGTGAAAGGCTGGAGAGCCACGAAAGGACTCGCGGTCTCCAGTGTTGCGAGGACCTCTGCCGCCTCTGGGACGGTGTCTTCAGGAAGAATTTCCCCCTCCCCTGCCTCTGGAAGGGGGATCCTCCTGCTGAGAGGGGTAAGGCTTCTGAGATCTACGGAACCACATTTTCCCTCCTCTTTTAGCCTTGGGATAAGGCTGAAAGGGAGTGGAAAATCGTGCCCCTACGGCAGTCAGAGTCTTACCCTCCTGTTCACAGCGGGTCAGTGTGTCCTTTACCTTGGGTCCAAACAGGGAGGACCCATCAAAGGGGGCGTTGGCAAAGGAAGACTTAAAGGCCTCCGCGAAATGGCACAGGCGGAGCCAGGCTTGTCTCCGTAGAGCAATGCCTGTACCTGCCGCTCTACTCGCCCCTTCGGCCGCATAAGAAATGAGCCTCATGGATGAGTTTGAAATGGACGACAATGTAGCCAGCTGAGAGCCAACCGTCTGGGCCAGCTCCTCAGGCAGGTTACCCAAGAGGTTATCGGATAGTTCTTTAATCAGATCCCTCTGAAATCTAGTAAAGTGCATAAGGTAGTTCAAGGACCTTAACGTAAAGGCCGCTGAACTTAGGGTGCGCTTTCCGTACCGATCCATGCTCCTAGACTCCTTATTAGGAGGATGGATGGACGTCGAAGCCTCTGCTACATCTTGCTGGGTAGCAGATGCCACCACCAATGCATCTACAGCCACACATTTAGTTAGAAACTCTTTTTCAGGGGGTGCTGAGAGGAATTTATTCGGACGAGCAGGCACCGGTTCCACAGAGTCTGGGTGTTCCCATGCCCTTCGACAGATCAAATCCAAGAGCTCGTCAAAGGGCAGAGACACCCAGGAGGCAGAGGGCTGAGCCCCGAAGGCCTTAAGGAACACCGACTCATCAGCAGAAGGAGGTTTGGACTGCCAGCCGCCTCGTTGTTTAAGGGCTTCCAGGATGTCTGCAAAGGAGACATCATCCGAGGACAACTTAGGGGACCCCTCTGCATCATCGAGATCAGTGTCTGATGTAAGAGACTCATCAGGGGAGTCAACGTGCTTCCTCTTGCACAATCTTTTCCTGGGGGGTTCTTCCGAAGAGGCTTCAGAAGGACCTCCAGGAGGGGGGAAACCCCAGTGGGGGTAACCTCAGGCCCCGGGGCTCCGCTGTCTAAGGACAGGGGGACTGCCAAAGACCCAGTCTCGGTATGCAGGGAAGGAGCTGGGGAGACCGTGGAGGTAGCCAAAGAAGATTTGGCTAACGCACTTCTCATAGCCCTGAAGGCGGGACCACCAGAATCCTGGGAGGGTCCCACCTCCGTGGCCACGACAGTTGACGGCACTCCCGCCGCTGACGCACCAAGAGGGAGACTTGGAACCGAAAACATCAATCCCGAAGCAACCCCCCCAGGGCCGACGGAAGAAGTCCGTGTACTGAACTCCGACCCAAGAGCCGGAGTTGGAGTAAGGGTCGGGCCCGACCCTAAAACCTCCACCGGTTCCACCAGAACCAGCTCCAACGGTGCCGAGGCTGTTGGAGGAGGAACCATAGTAGGGAGGTGGACCATCGGCTCCGAAGCTGAATGGGCTGGAGCCGAAACTAGCTTTTGGAACACCGGAGACTGGAAGAGTCTTAGGAGCACCCTGTCGATGTCCGAATCAGACATCTTGGATGACCTGGAGGATACCAATCGGGTCCGAACCAATTTCTCCATCGGCTCCATAGGACTAGGGGACCGGCTCCGAATGGATTCTACCACTATCGGCTCCGAGGGAGATCTCAAGGCAATTTCCCTCTGTGCCGACAAGGACTTCGGCTCCGAAGGGGAAGAGTCTGAGCTGGTAACCCTCATCGGCTCCAGTATCAGTGGAGCCGATGAAGGTGACCCGCCTCTCGATGCCCCAGTCCTCGGCTCCGAAACCAGAGGGGTCGAGGCTGGAGGCATCGAGGCAGACCGTTCCGCCCTCGGCTCCAAAGTCCGTGGAGCCGATGGAGAAATCTGCCTAGGTTTTTTGGCAGTCGGTTCCGACAGACTTGTCGGAGCCGACGTTTTCTTCTTTTTTGAAGGAGAGGGAGACGAAGATAAAGCCTCCTCGAAGGATGGCTTGATTAATCCCTTAAGGATTAATTTGTTTTTCCTCTCCTGGAGGACTCTTGATGAGAAGGCGTGACACACGCTACACGATTCTTGTAGGTGCTTGGCGCCTAAACAGTAAACGCACGAGGAGTGGTCATCCGTTATGGACATCTTGAAACCACACCTCGTGCATTTTTTAAACCCGGAGGGTTTATGTTCTTTGGACATGTCTAGAGAACAACACAGAAATATTTAAATAACAAGATTAAACTGTAAAGTTATATATATTTTTTTTTTTTTTTTTTTTTTTTTTTTTTTTTTTTTTACACAAACAAGTGCACAAGAAAAGAAAACACAGAAAGAGAGGGTCAAGACCCTCTAACTAAAACGGGTACTTGACCCACTAATAAACGCTAGTCACAATAACGCTAGAATAGCAAAAGGGAAAGGCCCCTCTAACTAAAACGGAAACCTTCCCTTAACAAAATATAACCACTTTCGCAACAGAATCAACAAAAATACATGCGTATCACGAAAGTAGCTGTTAAAACAGCTTTTGGGTTGAAAACTATGAAATTCCTGTTAGGAAAAGTCTAAATAAATTAGTACTTAGCCCAGCCAAGTTGAGACCACGTCTTAGCTTGTAAGCGGCAAACGAGATCTGGGGGATTAGTGGTGGTGCATCCTGGGATAAGAAATAGCTCAGCCAATAAGAGGCCTCACTCTATAGCATAGCGTGCCAAGTCGGAGCCGAGGGATCGGCTCCAAGCCCATCAGTACAGAATGTAGGCGAGATAGGATCACATAACATCTGACTTTTGTGTCATCACCAGAAATAAAATCATGCACAGAATTCCCCTCAGGATAAGACCAATGGTGAATCAAATAATATTCCCTGCAGACGTCTTAGGAACCAACCTCAATGGAGAAACCTTAAAGATGTTAAAGGGAGGAATATTAAATGGACCCAGTAATCTACCTGGCCACCATTCCTTCACCACCCAACCTTACAAAATCTCTTCCTTCCTCTGGAAAGCATGCAGATTTCTACAAATTGACCCCTCCCCTCCCACCCCTGCTTTAATAGAAAATCCCTCAGAAAACCCATCTGTTAATTTGACTGCAACTGCCAAATCAGGAAATTACTTCAGCAGCTGACACAATACTTGTACATTAACAAGAAAATGCATCCCCCATCTTTCCTTTGACCTATGAAGGGGACACTACCCTTTCTGCCCCCAAAAAATCCCTCTACCCCACTGACCCTGAAATCCAGGACACAATAAAGGTAATCCATCAGATTCAGGCTGCTGCAAACTCAAATTAACCAATGTGCCTTCCATCTGCCACCTGCACAGCTGAATGCATAACTGCACTCTTCAAACAGGTGTGTGAAAACCTACTCACCATCCACGAGCAACAACCCACATTAAAGGCCCAGCATACTCCCTTCCCAACCCCCCTAACTTAACCCCCCCTGCTAACGGCTCCAAGGTTGTCTACCATAGTGGCTTGCCAAATGTCAGGATGTCTCACATTCCAGTGCACTGACTGATCGACCGCCTTCGGCTTCCAATACCTCTGAGCATACCACAACCAAGCATTCCCTGTCCACAGATGTTGCGCCTTACAGATCATGAGAAAATAAGCCAAGCGAGGTAAGGCCAAAGGTGATATCCTACTCCAGCCAAACCGCCATGTAATAAATGAAGCCTAACTTCCAGTTTTCCCATGTCCTTGACCACAGTCTACCTATCATCCTCCCTCAAGGCTGCTAATGAGGCCAAAAGTCTTTACTGTTTGCAGTTTCCAATTTCATCAGATGTTGAACCCCATCCACATCAATTAATTCAAAATATCGACATACTTCCCCTTCCAGATCTTTCCTTTAACTAAAAGCAGTATGTGAGGGGGGCAAAAGACCCCTCTCCCTTGCCCCAGGATGTGCTTAACTAAACAATCCCCCCTGGTCGGATCCCAAAGTCCGACCAACCTCATGCTGTTGTGACTCTACCCCATCTGTGGACAATTCCAAACTCCCCATAATCAAACCTAAACCCTCCTCATTGCCAAAAGCCTCCTTGTGAAACTGTCCCCTTCACTAAAAATGGGACCCCCTAAACCTCTGTAGTTTTTCAGCTGCACCACCTGCTTTACCCTGCTCCTGATGTACCTCATTCTTACCTGTCCCAACACTACTCCCAAACTGCACCAACTTTCACATGCCTAAATGAGTACCTAACAGTATATCATTACCTGTGACCTCATTGCACACCACTCCGGTGGCTGGAACATCCACCATAGCAGCATCCTTCACCTGTCGAGTCCACTTCCCTTATGCCACCAGTTGATGCAAACTCTGCACTTCCACCATCTGCTGCCGCATCTTGCACCACTCTACCAGTCGAACATCCACTGTAACAGCATCCCTTGACTGATGTATCTGCTTCTCTCAGGCCACCGATCTACTCTCCAGCACTTGCTTTCTTCTCTTCTGACTGGACTCACCAGGATCTTCAGCCATGGGAGCCTCACTGTTAGGCAATTCTCAAATAACTCCTCCACCTGCGAAACAATGGCCACCCAACTCTGTTGCAAATTTTGCACATCAGCCATCTGCCAAAAGAAAGGCACTGAAATGAGAACTCTGCAGAAAAAAATAACAGCGGTAATTCCATCATGAATCTCTGTTTGAACAACCTTGTTTTGTATTGAATCAGGCCCCAGCAAACAACTGAAAAACTTCCCTGATAAGCAAATATGATAGACTGCAGTCCCCATCTCATGTAATGCCTACTATGTTGTCTCTTTGTCTGTTGAGGTGGGTCTATATATATTACGTTATCGAAAAATGTGTTCATTGAACATGTATTCATTGATCAATAAACAGTGAAAACACTAATCTCTGAACAGCCACTTCAGCAAAATTTTTTCCCAGGCAAAAAAAACACTTGGCCGTTGTGGATTTGCCCTTTTTCCCACTGTAGTGCAATCTTGAAGTTGGAATATTTAATTAGGAGGGGTGTGGGGGGCAAAGCCCCCCACTTTGTAGGGTTTGAAAGTTTGTTTTGTTTTTGTTTGGCCAAGCAATGTTTTCCCCTGGGACAAAATTTTCTGAAGTGGTTGTTTGGAGCCAAGTATTTTCGTTGCTTATTGGTCGGCAAATATACGTTCGATGAACAAGTTTTTCGATAATGTAATGTATACCTGTTGAGGTTTGCTGTTTTTTTTTTTTTTTTTTTTTGTTAATAAGGACCCTAAACCCCCGACCATCAAGAGTTATACAATTCTCCCTGCTAGCACGGATATGTGCTGCCTCAAAAGATCAAGTAATTTCCAGCTAGTCTGTGCTTTTAGCACCAATGGACTGTGAGGACAGTTTGAGGATATTCAGCTGCAACCTGCAAATAGTGCACCAGTCTCAAAGAAAGTTGTTGATTACCCTCCCTGTTTTAAAATGCTGGGTCTCTCTGCAGTTTATTCTGCCATGGTCTTACACTAATGACTGAGTTTGGAGCAGGTGGCCCATCTCATAGGGCAGCAATTCTAATCAGTATCAAATTGTGCCTGCTACCTCACCAGCATGAAACCTCCCCAAAGCACTAGGACTACAGATACGTGCCTTCAACAGCTTTAGTAGTGAAGAGTCAAAATATACATTTTCAGCATGTCAAGATCATCTGAAAAATGAAAATAGTTGGTCAGGCTCCATATATGATGGGCATTCATTTTACTGCCTATTTCCATTCAGTGTGACTTTGAAATAAACTTAAGTACCATAGGCTAAACAGGTAAAGACCATTTATTTCCTAAGAAAACTGCTCTGTAATATTCAATTTAAACCCATCCATTTCACTGTGCAAACACTGTAGTGCATCCATCCAATTTTAAACTGTGTCCAAAACACATAACAGTCTTTAGAAAGAACAAACAATATTTTTATTATTATTTTTTTTTTATTATTTTACTTAAAACACCAACAATAGTGTCTCCCCCTCCCCCCATTAACATTAAAACATCACCGCACATGTGCAGTGATCACTGGCCTGCAGCCATTACACATGGGTGCATCAAAGCCTGTGAAACACCCTAACCCCTCAGCTAGAAGCAACACAATCACAAAAAGCTGCAAACCACTACACCACCAATTACTATCTAAAGGGAATCCAATATGACAAAACTGGAGCATACTCGGCTGCCTATAATAAAAAAATGTTAAAGACAAGAACTTGCTGCCACCACAGACATAGGGCCAATCAACCCAGAACTCTGCAAGTCACTACCACTGCTACCAACGACTATTGCATGGGGAAACTCACCCCAAATTAAAATATCCATAGCCACAACATTACAACCAACCATATATACACACACACACAACCACTAACCATCATCTCCATACTATTATTAATCCAAGGTCTACCTGTCCACCGGAGTACCTAGTGGTTGTCTCAGACATAAATCTTAAATATAGTAAGTTCACGCCAAAATCTGATCCCTTAGACAGCAACACTCACAAAAAAACATTTAAGCCCCTCTGTGCACTTACCTCATTTCCTCCCAACTCTCCTACTTTCCCAAGTTAACTCTTCTTTCCCCACCACACTAACTTTCTACCACTATCATCTTACCTCCCATTACTATTCCTATCTGACCCTCACCCGAAGATGTCCCTGGACAAATTGGTTTGTTCCCAAACCCCAGTTACCATAGAATTTAAATAGAACTTAAATCTTATACTATGAGAAAAATCTCACAAACACTATGCAAATAAATATTAAATTAAGTGCAAAAGAGTTGTTGATCTGACCATGCAGGTTGTGAAAGTCACACAAAAGGTGGAATTACTTCTGCGTGAAGTTATAGATGACTAGGCCACTTTTGATGGCTGCAGTTTGTTTGTCTAAAACCTATCCCTTTCTAACAACAAACAGTGAAAATTAAATGTAAAACACCAAAATATAAATCAAAATGAATCTTCTTGTCAATAAGCTATCCCTTCGTTCCTACAGAAAAACAGTGGTAAAAATAAAGTATAAATTCAAATAAAAATTCCTCTTACCAAGCTACTGCACAGTCAATCACAAAGCAATTCAGGATTGGGGTAAACAACCTAGTGTGCAAAACTTGGAGAGACATGAAGACAGGCAGATATGACAGAGCTTTCCATGCATTTCAGAAATACAGGAAATACCTTAATATTGAATGGAATCATTCCACCACCCAAAATAATGCCAAGTTATTAAAAAAATTATTGGCTTTAACAATTGGCTAACACTTGCTCTCATTCTATGGGGATCCATTATGTGTAAACAAGGGATGAGCTGCTTACATAGACACCCACAAGCAGAGATTACTGAGATCAAAATCATGGTAAATAAGATTAGCTATCAGTTTATAGCTTGCTACAGAACCCCCACCATGTCTAAGGAAAATCACACTACATTCCTAAATATTCTGGATGAATAACCACTTCAGCAGCAGCACTGTTATCCTAGCTGATTTTAACTACTGAATGATTAAATGGGGGACTTATACCATCAATGTAGTCTACATTAAAACATTCTTAGGGTTTATAACTAAAAACTCTCTGGACAAGATTGGTAAGAAACCTACTATAAAACAAATATACCTGACCTGGTCTTAACAAACTTACCATTGGTATGTACCATCTTGAAGGTATCCCCATCATTGGTCAGTTCAGACCACAGAGTAGTAACCTTCTTCATCATTATCTTCAAATCACTAGAAACAAATCAGAGTTCAAAAACTTAAAAAACTACAAAGCTCATAGAGTTCTATGATGATAGTAAAAAGAAAAACTGCAGCAGACCACCACTAAAAGTGACCATTTAATAGCACAATAAAGGTTTAAAACAAATCAATACAATGTAAAGATGAGCACTTTCGGACTCCTGCCCTTCAGCAGATGAACTAATGCATTTGATACACAAAACTTTAAACCAAATGACAGCCAATCACGATTCAGTATTGGACCCGCTGATTTCTAAGGGTGAGTTTCATTAGGACAACCTCATTGAGTCCTGTATGCCTGTGAACCAAGAGCTCCACTATCCACCTAGTTTCTTCACATTCAGTGATATTTTTTATGTCTCCTCCCCTATTGTTCAATTTAACATTCCATATTGCCCTAAATGTGAAGTGATGTCCTTCATTGCTGGATATATGTCTAAATAAAGCATTATGCTCATTCTTGTTCCTTATAGACGATAAATGCTGAAGAATCCTAACTTTAAACATACAATTCGTTTTACCTACATAATAACTTGTGCAGGCTTGACAACATGCTAAATAGACAATATTTCTTGTCCTACAGTTGGCCTTAGCACCAAAATGATAAATCCTACCTGTAATGGGATGTTTAAATTCTTCTTCTTTACTTATATGTCTGCAAGCCTTGCAGGAACCTCAGGGTCTGGTCCCCTCCTTGTATATAATTTGTCTTTGCCTCTCTTTCCCTTCATGGCTCAACATGTCCTTCAAATTTTTGTTCCTTCTAAAACCAAAATTCGGCTGATCCCTCACTATCTCTCTCAATTTGTCATCATTCATAAGAATCCCCCAATTATGCCTGATAATATCACATATCCCACGAATGCTACCACTGTAGGTAAACATTAATCTAACTTCTTTTCCCCTGACCTTCAATCTATTTCTGGAACAAAAATCATTGTTATTGCTATTTCTTTTTAACCATGGACACATTATGTCCCTCCTATGGTCCATCCTGGACCATGTAACATTGTGTATTTGCTCATTATTATAAACCCCTTTCTAAAAAGAACTTCTCCAAATTTTTCACTTCCATCTCAAAATCATGCTCTTCTGTACAGATCCTGGATACCCTGCCCAACTGACCCATAATGATGTTTTTAAATGTGAATCTCGGGTGCATGCTGTCATACACTAGTATACTGTTTTCCAGCACTCATTTCTGTATAATGTTTGTTTTAAAACACTCTTCATCCTGTATTATTCTAACATCTAGGAAATCTATCATAGTTCTTGAAAAACTAACCAAAAATTTAAGGAATGTAGTGGTCGTCTCCAAATAGAGTATGAATTCTTTTAACTCTCTTTCATCCCCCTTCCACAACATAAAAATGTCATCCACAAAGCACCTATACAGACATACTTTGCCTCTCCAGGCATTATACGACCCCATTACAAAGTGTCTTTCCCAAAAGGATAGAACTAAGTTTGCATAAGTATTGGCACAGGGGGTGCCCATAGCTACCCCCTGTGCTTGCCTGTACATATTGTTCGCACAAATGAACACATTATATTCTAATACCAAATCCAATAGGTTGGTCAACAACTCCAATTTCTGTCCTTGCATCAAGTGCAAATCTCTCAATAAACTAGAAACAGCTTTTATCCCATAATCATTACTTATAACTGTAAACACATTTTTAACATCAAGAGTTACCATGATATATCCTGCTCTGCCCCCCCCCCATTCATATGTTCTTGTAGGGAGGCAAGGAAATGCCCTGTATCTCTAAGTATCTATTCCAACACCACTAAATGGGGTCTAGGTGCATATTCCAACCATATGGAGATGTTGTTTGTAATCCACCCCCTCCCAGAGACAATAGGTCTAAGGGGGGGGGGGTTCTGCAGATCCTTATGTACTTTAGGCAGAGCTCTGAATATTGGGAGGACAGGGTGTTCTATCCATAGAAATTCCAATAGTTCTTTATCCATTAAACCTATGGCTTCCATGTATTTCAGTTTATCCTGAACTTCCCTAATTAAACTGTTAACAACAATAGGTGAAATTTGAATAAATGTAGTTATATCGGATAATAGTTCTTCAAGTTTATCATAATATGTACTTCTATTCATGACAACCACTGCTCCCCCTTTATCTGCCTGTTTTATAATCAAGTTTGTATTTCTCTGCAGATCAAGTGCTTGCCTTTGCTATATAGTTAAATTATAAAACTTCCTATTGCTAGTGTCCTGTAAATATAGCATAACCTCTTGTGCACATATTTTAATGAAAGTCTGCATAGTCGAACTGAAGAGTGGAACAAAACAACTAGGTTGTCTCAATGCAAACTGCCGTGATTAACTGTCATTGGCATACATTTCCCTCAACATAACGTTTCTACCAAACAACATGATGTCCATAATGACCTCACTAAAATTGCTATCCCTACTGGGCACAAATGTTACTCCCTTATTTAAAACAAAAAGTTCATCTTTTGAAAGAACATAAACAGACAAATTAAAAACAATACAGTCAGCAGTCACTGTGAGATTCTCTTCTTCACTCCCCTGCCCTCGCTGTGCGGGCATTTCTGTTTTCCCTTCTTTTTGACTGGAGCTGGTAAATGTGCAAAACAAACCCTCACTACTCTTTTCTATGATTGGGGCCTTGGGTCTAGCCCCCAAATTCAGTTCCCTGTTACCAGTATCTTCACCAGTGAAAGGGTGCACCAGATCAGCATTGGAGGCTACAGATGTAACACCTCCCTCTGTAGTTAATGTTGGTGATGTTACATTATTGTTACTATTGTCCCTTTCTTTGTTATTGCTCTCCAAAGCATTCAAAACTTCTCTCGGCTTATCCATTGTATCAGGCTCTCTCTCCCTCATCATTGGGCATGTCCATGCCATCATCTGATGTCCCCTCTCATTGGTAGTTAACCTGGAGACGTTATTGTTGTTCCACCCCCCTCTCCATGACTTAACCGGCCTCCCGGGAGATCCACGGATGTCGTGGATGTTGTATTAACCACATCAACATTCTTAGTATTGTCCCTTGGCCAAACAAAAATTTGACCTGACATAAAGTCATTGCAGTCTCTCTGTAGTTTTTTGCTTTAAGTTGTTGCATCCTCTGGTCTGTGGTAGAGAAGGTGCAGTATGCCTCATCTAGTCATTTTGTATATTTTTCCTCTTTGAACTCCATCTCCAATTTATGCTGCAATAACTCCATCTCCTTATTCAACTGCTCTTCCTCGGGGGCAAAAAATTCTTCTAGTAGTAACTTCATATATGAAAAGCCAGTGTTGATATTTATTTGCTGCCACTTCGCTAAAAGTTCTGGGTAATGTTCCCCTTGAGTGGGCATACAAAATCCCCTTATGCCCCTTGGTACAATCCCAAACTTTAGACAAGCCTCAAAATGATTTCTTTGTCATTGCAGCCATTTCAACTTGTTAACTTTTGTTAACAAATTCTTTCAAGGTCTCATCAAAATTAAAGTCTATTGCTGTACTTACAGGCCCCACAACTCGCCGCTCAGTAACAACATGTAAATCCAAGTTCAACAGCGGACTACCTGCCATAACCATATTCATTCTAGCTCTTTCGGCCCAAGTGGATGAGGAAACCCTCAGTGCACCTTCCTTCTCCTTATTCATGTAAAAAGTATCCTCCATATTCTGCAAGGTTTCAAAATACACAGAAAATCCAAACGAAAATAGTAGAGAGACCTCACCAAAGGTCAAACTACCAAGCACAGCAATCCACAGTAAAGAGAAAAACTGCAGCAGACCACCACTAAAAGAGACTGTTCAATGGCACAATAAAAGTTTAAAACAAATCAATGCATGTAAAGATGAGTGCTTTCGGGCTCCTGCCCTTCATCAGATGGACTAATACATTTGATACACAAAACTTTAAACCAAATGGCAGCCAATCACGATTCAGTATTGGACCCGCCGATTTCTAAGGGTGGGTTTCATTGGGACGACCTCATTGAGCCTCGGATGTCTGTGAGCCAAGAGCTCCACTATCCACCTAGTTTCTTCACATTCAGTGATATTTTTTATGTCTCCTCCCCTATTGTTCAATTTAACATTCTATATTGCCCTAAATATGAAGTGATGTCCTTCATTGCTGGATATTCTATGATGATATCTCTAAACCAAAATGTTAATACTGCCAAAAGCTATTCAGAAAAGTTTTACTTGCACATGGGCAAATGTATTAATTTGGCAGTCCCAATTATATCCCATTAAATGGGGAGATCTAAAAAGAAACCATTGCGAGGTCATAAGACATAAAAAACATGTGATTAAATGAAGACACTACTTAATCTATATTGTATAACAAATGACTCCCACATTAAGGAAACATCAAACAACTAGGTAAAACTAAATAATGAAATAAAAGAACACAGAAAACAAGGCATCTTATGAGCTCAAACTAGCTACAGAAAAAAAAGACAACTACCAATCCTTCTTCAGTTATGTCAGGACAATAAGAAACAATGCCTATCATTGCTCTGAGCTTATGTGTAAGGGTAACATCTATTCTAGTCCAGTGGATATTGCCAACATACTGATTATTAAATTCAGTGGCAACTTCACCAAAGAGACATCTATTTCAAGCACACTTATCCTGATGGAATCAATCCACCAAATATCATAAGAGATCACGCAATGAAAGTACTCTGCAAAATAAAGAATATCTCATCCTTGGTAAATAAAATATGTAGTTGTCTCATTAATAGCACTAAACATGTACTGGTAGACCCATTTCTCACCTTCTTCAATATGAATCCAGCAACTGGCATTGTCCCATAGGAGTAGTGAACACCTGCGATGATGCCACTCCACAAGGGTGGCCTCATCAAAGACACTAGGAATTACAGATCCATCAGTCTAACAAGTCTTATACGCAAAGTCATGGAATGCAATAACTGACCTAACTGATTACAACATCAAAAATCTTAAAAGATTTGAGCCCTAGCAGTTTGGGTTTCTCAAGGGTAGATCCTGCCTTATGAATCTGGTAATCTTCTTTGAGAGAGTTAACAAAGTATGGACAATGGGCATGCAGTTCACACAGTGTACCCTGACCTAGCCTGACAAAGCCTGAGCATTATATACCATATAAACTGCAAATATAATGAGCAAGCTGAATGAGCTCCAAATTGAACCATACATGGCAAGTGGATAATCAGCTGGTTAGAGACAGGACCAGACTATATGAGTAGGAGGTACATCCCTTGACAGCATGGGAGTGACCAGTGGAGGTCCACAAAGATCTGTGCTGGAACCTCTGCTGTTTAACATCAACTTCTCAGATCTCCACTTATCAAACAAAAATTTTGGTTAACAAAGTTTGTGGATGATGGTAAACTGAGAGTTATCATCAAGTCCCCCTCTATCATGCATGTTCTCCAGCTTGCGCTTACAGTTGTCAATAGCTTGTTTACTAAAAATGAGATTAAGTCAATGCCAAAAAGTGCAACATTGTAACTTGTGGTAAGGATCACCTAGCTCCAGCCTACAGCATAGATAATGCACCATTTTCAAAATTAAAATATTGTGAGAGACCTGGGCACATAGGTTGGACAGCTCTCTGTCATTTGGCCATCAAGTTGCAATGGTGATTATGAAATCATTTTATCATGCACATCTCAAGCTAAAAAGTATTTTTCCATATCAAAGTCAAAGTAAACTTTATTGTCATTTAGAACCATACACATTTAGCCTAAACAAAATTTCGGGCATCAGCTCAATTCTTCAGATTACAAAGGAAAGTGAAACAACACAAACAAGTAGAGGAATAAACATAACTAACAAATACAGTACTACTCCTAATACATACAAGAAAGAGCAGACACATTTACCAACATTCATATGCGAAAAAAATACCCTCCCCTGAGTTAAATCAACTACCCCTATTTAAAGTAATACAAAACACACTGTAGATTGAAAAACTTCTAATTTATTTGTCTAATATTGCACTTGAGTGGGTTAAATAATTACTGACTACGAATATTATAAATAAATATTGCACTTACTTGAAATATATGTAAGTATATATTACACAAATAAATAAAAATTGATTTATTATGTTTCCACATCTCTGGGACTAGTGCCTGAGTTCAGAAATCTAATCACTATAGGGCAGAAACTGTTACTGAATCTTGTAGTCCTGCAGCAGATGCTGTGATACCTCCTGCCTGATGCCAGATGCTTAAACAATCCATGTGCAGGATGAATGTTGTCCTGTATTATTTTGGTGGCCTTTCGGATGCTTCTTGTAGAATAAAGATGTTGTATCAATGGAAGACAGAAACCTGTTACCTTCTGTGCAACCCTCACCACTCTTTGTAGCACCTTCCTTTCTTTAACTGTGTAGCTTCCAAACCACACTGTAAAGGTGCAGGTGATGATGCTCTCTATTACGCCTCTATAGAAAGCGGGGATAGTATGCGGGGAAAGCTTAGCTTTTTCCAGACTTCTTAAAAAGTGGAGGCATTGGTGCTCTTTCTTGACCAGTTGGCTGGTGTTTCCTGACCACGTGAGATCCTCTGATATGTGTACACCCGCGAATTTCATACTCTTAATCCTCTCCACACTCTCGCTATTTATCCTGAGCTCTGGGTGCTTCGTTTTCCTTTTCCTGAAGTGTGAACCCCAGGAAGGCTGCTGGCCCTGAAAAAATACCATTTTAAAAAGGTTTCACACATTAAATATAATAATGAATGTACCACATATTTATTAAATAACTTTTTTAAAATTCTTCAACCTTCCATATTAAAAAAAAATAATCATTTTGTTTGAGCCTGGCAACTTACCTTCCTGTACTCTGAACAAGACAAAATGCTGCATATGTATAGAATTCCAGCATCCGCCATCAACCTTCTCATCTCTCGGCCATTATGCTAAATCTTAATAGCCTTTTCACTCTTCAGACAAACCCTTAACACAACTCTTGCTTCTTTCTCTTTTTTGTATCGGGACTCATACAAGTTCTGAATTTACCAATACGGTAAATATGGTCTCTAAAAGAGAAATTTCTGCAATCAAGATGAGAACCACTAGTATTGCTTCCTCTTATAACTCTTGGATAAAATGAATGAACTTATTAGACAAATATTAATATACCATTATATGTTTTATTGGAATTTGTACAACTCATTATGGACTTTGCCTATATGTTGGTGTTAATTGTTCATTATGTTTTGTTGTTCTTAAAAAAAAAAAAAAAAAAAACATAAAAAATTGAAATAAAGAAGTTCTCACCTCTTGCAATCAGCTGTAATTAGATCCATTACTGAGTATAATTTCTCTTTTGGGATATACCTCACTAAGCATATCAAACAGTTATAAAGACCCCAGAAGTTTGTAACTAAAACATCAGGAGCCTAAAATATCAGAGTGACAAAGGCAAACTGGAAGCTATATGCTTTTATTCAGTTTCTTATAGAATCCTTAGGGGAAATGTGTGTCTCACGTAAAGGAGTATAAGGGATCCATAAATTCCAGAACTCTTAAAACTCAAATAAATTAAACAGTCCAGCTAACACCTGAGCCAATGATCTAAATATACTCCAAAAAATAAAAAAGGCTAAGAAAAGGGAGAGATTTGTCATGTGGGCTCTACCCCTTTTTCAGAAGAAAATCTTTCTCAAGTTAAGCAGTGTGATACACTGTCTGAATTGGAAACAATTCTGCCATGACTGGCCTGGCCCTCCTTGAAATGAAAGGCAAGGCCTAAGGGTGGGTACTGACAAGGTAGAAATGGTCTTGTGACTAAGTTGCCTTGTAACCCCTATGAGTCCCAATACAAAGAAGAGGAAGAGGCAAGAGTTGTGTTAAGAGTTTTTCTGAAAAGTGAAAAGGGTATTAAGAGCTAGCGTAAAGGCCAAGATATGAGAAGGTTGATGGCGGATGCTGGAGTTCTATACACATGCAGCATTTTTTCTTGTTCAGAGTGCAGGAAGGTAAGTTGCCAGGCTCAAACAAAATGACTATTTTTTTTAATCTAGAAGGTTAAAGAAATTTAAATAAGTTATTTAATAAATATGTGGTACATTTATTATTCTATTTAATGTGTTAAACTTTTTCTAAATTATATTTTTAAAGTGTAGCTGATTAATTTGGGAGTTTCTCATGTGACAGTAAGCTGATTATAAAAGCAGTGTGAGTATTGTTTTCTTCGTTTTAAAGTAGTCATTTTACTGTGGATGAAATTATTAAATGAATGTATTTGTTTATTTTTGCCAGTTTATGTGGTGTTTTCATTTTAAGTACATATAAAGATCTTGTCAATATGGTTAGGCTAGAAAGATCGGGTATTATGCTAGGTATTCTGACTGGAATTATGAATGGAAAGATGATAAATCATCATAATCATAATCATAAGAGTTTAGAATACAGATGTTGGTATGGATACTAAAGTAAAGGGATAACTAAGAGGCAGTTGGGAAGTTGTCTAGGCTTAGATGTAATATTAAAGAGACTAAGGAATGAGAGGTAGGTATAAGTAGTTTGGTTAGAGACTGATGGAAATGATTCCTGGGGGCTGTACTAAGGTCGCCTTTCTATCTCATGGCTAAATTTAACATCTACCTTCAACTTAGTGATGACTCTGCTTACGCAAAATCCTTTACTGCGAAATTCCATGCACTTATGAAAAGATGCATACATGCATCTTTGCTCCTCTGAAGTAAATACAACATTAAATTCAAAATAAACCTCACTGGTGGAGCCCAAATATAAACAGATCCTAAAAATCATAGAAAAAATAATTGCAAGTAAAAATTCATTTAACTCCCAAAATGTAAAAAAAAAAAAAAAAAAAAAAAACCCCAAACAAACAAAAAACAACTCTTGCTGAACTTAACAGGGAACTCCAGATCCTGATCAAATCAACCAAGGCCAGGTGTGAGGCACAAAAATACCACACAGTCAAAAGACAGCCACAAAGCCTTTTTTAACTATGTTAGAAACCTTAGAAACAATGCCAGGCACTGAGTAAAGCTAACAGCAAATGATACACATACATGAACCCAGAGGACGTAGACAAACTACTAGCAGATAAATTTGTCTCGAACTTTACCCCATCTCCCCTCTTATATTATTAAATTTCTACCTGCACCTACATCCCCCTCCCAAATCTTCCAGGGACAAGTCTTAAAGTCATTATCCAAGGCTAAAAACTGCTTCTATGGGGCTGGATAACAGGACCTGTCATAGCCCCCCCCCACACACACACAGGGGCCATTCAAAGTCAACCTCCAGACAAGCTTTGTGCATGGGTGTGGAGCATAAATGGGCCCCTAAGTCTGACCAGCCTCATCTGTAAGACTATGGAAAGGATCTTTGTGGAAGTGATAAATAAGGATGCTGATAACCTACAAATGCTTGCTCAAAGCCAGCTTGAATTTTTAAGGGTGGATTCTGCCTTCTTAACCTGGTTAACTTCTTTTAGAAGATAACTGAAGGAATAGATGAGGGAAATCACTACACACTGCATACCTAGACCTTGTAAAGACAGTTGACGCCATTCCACATTTAGATATCATCAATAAATTAACCTATGTAAATATTAATCCCTATGTAACTCATTTGATAGCAAATTGTGTTACAAACAGAACCCGGGAAATTAGGGTGGGCTGTTCTACCTCCTCCAAAAAACCTGTCATTAGCATTGTCCCCCAGTGTTTAGACTTTGGGCTACTCTTCTTTGGCATTTACTTCTTAGAGATTAAAGCAACTGGTAAGGGTGCATGGCTGATAAAGTCTGTAAATGACTGCAAACTTGGTGTCATCATACACTTCCTGGAGGACACCCAAGATCTTTCAAGAGGGCCATTCCCTAACCAGTAGCTGATGTCAAAACTGTGGGCTAAAACTGAATGCCAAGAAATGCATAATAATATCTTTCAACAAGCAAGAGGTCCCTCGTAACTATCACATTGATGACATACCCCTGAAATTGTTCCAGTAGTTAGGGAGCTGGGAAACTATGTAGACAGCGAACTGTTCATTGATCATTATGTATTTTTCATTCTAAGAAAGTGCCTTTTCATTGAATGGTTTATTACTAAGGGTAAGGCATCCAGATCCAGGGATGTGATCATTTCACTGTATTCCACATTCATCAGGCTGATCATTGAGTATCATGCACCCTTTGATAAGTACCAGTCCAAATATTTGGCCACCCAAAACACTTTCTTACAAAGGCCTAAATCAAAAAAAGTAAGCCGTCCTTCTCAAAGCCTTGTCCCTCGTCTTGGTGTCATATAAGATACTGAGAAGCAATATTAATTATGTTCGCAGCCAGACCAAACCCTGTCTTGTCAGACCTACTGCATATTCACAAACCCAGTTGAGCATAACACCAGATAAAGAGATCTAAACATGTTGTAGAGATAGATATATATCAAAGAGAATACCATTTCTTTGGCATTGTCTTCCTCCCCACTTAAAGCAAAGTACTTTTGTTATACTATTCAAATGTAATCTGGATGAATTGATAGGTGATCACAAATTCATCCCTGGTGCAGTGTCCTTGACTGCAATAGATAGGAGCAACATGTAAATGTTGTGCTCATCTCCAGGTTATTTGCTCTTAAAACATAGGCGTTAACAATATCATAGTACTGTATGGCTTGGCTTCTAAAGATCCTCACAGACCAATAGCTTAGTAAGTACCTACGGACCTATGAGAAGGCGTTGCAACAGTACTGACGAGGCGCAGAAGCAGTAGGCTACAGTAAAAGTTTACTTTATATATTAGTTCTGGCTATAAATAGCAGAAGAACCACTACCATTTCTATCATCACGTTTTAGAATTTATGTTCAAAAGAACTATTTTGCAAAGACGATAAAAATGAAAGGAATCACGATCAGTACAATTTATCTGCTGATGTAAAAAAATATGACAGGTGGTGCTTCTTGGTACTACTGAATTTTAAATAATTAACGCAGCAAATTCATCTGAAATAATGAGATAAGACTGCAAATCATACTGTTGGCAAAAGTGCTGCAAATTAATTAGTGAAATGCTGAATTTAAGCTGGATATGGGTATAGAATTTAAAATCATTGTTGTCCAAGGATAACTCTGGAGACGTAGGGTAAAATATAAAGAAAAAAAAGTTGTGAACCATTTTTTAACATTTTTAGGACACCTGGTAAAGCCATTAGGTCAAACACTACTGGAATGTGAATCTAAAACTAGGAAGTACAGAATTATGTTTCAAATTATAACACTTGAAGAGTAAATTCTCCTATAATCGTTGGTTATTTTCACTTGTGAAAACTAAGATTGGTAAAATAAGTTCACACTGCTGAAAAAACTAGCGAACGTATTCCTGTATAAATTCACGTAGCATCACTCAGTTGTAACCAGGGTTCAATTTGCACTTCTCTGGATCTTTTTAACTATGACTAGGAAATTAATTATAAGCAACTGGCAAATGAGATTTGCACCTTCATTTGCAGAATTTGTAAATGCTGTCACAGTTGTGTGTCAAAAAGAAGCATTCATTATTAAGATTAAATAAAGTATAACAATTATAGAATATAATGAATGTCACAGAGACAACCAAGGGAAAAAAAAAACAGTCATATAATGTCATCTTTTAGGATTTTGCTGTTTATTTTCAAACTTAAATACATCTTGGCATTGTGCCAGTGATACCAAGCTCCAGGGAAAGTATCAGTATTTATTAGGAGTAAAAGGGAAGTGGTAGTAAAGTGAATGGGTATCATTACAAAGGAATTAGCCATAGAGTGTATAAATGATAAAATCACTGTTAAAAAAATGTGATTCACATTTGCACAACACATCAGGGTTTAAATAAGGTGATGAAAAGAAAGCATTGCTCATTAATTTCATATAAAAATGTGGTAGCAATCAAATGCAGAAGTATTTTCAACAGTTGATGTAAACCAGGGATTGTAGCAGAAAAAGGTAAATAAATAAAGTTCAAACTGTGCTTATTTAATATATCATTCAGTAGGCATCAGTTCTTTAAATTTCCATGTTAGTGGACTAAAACTGAATGCCAATAAATGTATAATACAATCACCAAAAGTATTTCACATAGCTGTTGCATAGGTAAGTGATGGCTTAGAATATATTGCAAATAACTGATGATATGTTGCATGGGTCTGGTAAAAGAAGGACAGCACAATAACTTTGTATTGATGTCAAACAGATTAAGATGGCAAAATTTCAAGTTAAATGTAAACATTTTTAATGGGAGCACAGCACTGTCCTATGAAAGGATATATTTCGAGCTCAGCTCAGGAATAAAATAGCAGATATTATTTGCAATCGAAAGATAAGTAATTCTGAGAAAAAATAAATATGCACATTGGAAATCATTAAGAATCTAATTACAGATGCACCTGTGTTAAAGTATTATGATGTGAATACCTTGTATTGCAAAATATATTAGGAGATGTGTTCTTACAAGGAGACATGTTCTTACTTAAAAATAAATCAGTTGACATGGTTCAAAATCTTTTACAAATGAGAAATCAGACACTAAAAGAAGCAATAGGAATAGTCCATGTGTCTTTTTAAGTAAATTCAGGTAGCAACTAACCATACATTTTTGCAAACCATAATCAGAAAATTTATAAAAGTTGCCTCTGAGTTTGCTGAGGATGATAATCTACAGAAGTGCGATGTGAAAATGAAATACAAACAAGATAAGGCATTACATATAGCAGATATGTTGTTTATAGCATATTTATTAGAATATGACTGAAAAATATTCTGTGGGTAATACCACAATTACCAATGACAGAAGAAAAATGTAAAATAATTCCAATGACGTAATCATCAATAAGGAAAGAAATTCAGTCTTCTTCTTTTTCTGTCAAAGAAGAAGTAATTTGTGTTCAGGATTTAAAGTTCAAATCTGCCAAAACAGTATTTCCCAATTAGTTACGAGGACAGATATTTGAGTGGATGCATGTATCACATCTGAGAATAGTAAAGTGGAAAAAGAGCAAGACCTTTAATGTATAGGATAAGAATGTCAAATTAGATGAAGCAAGTAGTATAGAGTTGTGCCATTTGTTGTTTATACCATAACAACAATCCAAAGGAAACAAATTGTTAGCTTTCCCTGCCCCCAAGAAATCTATGTTAGGTTGGCACAAAATGATTTAATTTCAAGGAAGCTATATGTGCTGTATGTTTAGATTTTTATTTCAAGTACCCTGAAATAAACTGGCAGAACAGTTGCAACTGTGAATATTTAAATATTAAAGTATATATTCTTTAAATAGGGTGTAATTAGTATTGTTTATATGGCAATTGTCTGTATTAAAAGACATAGGAATTCAGAAGATTTGTGGATACAGGGGATATTCAGATAAGTAATTACTGGTCCACACTATATCTAGTCTAATGGACAAGTGGAAGAGCTATATCAAATGTTATGAGGACTATCATCTTGCAGTTTTAGAATACAGGAATACTATATTGCAGAACCCCTTTCACCAGCTTAATTGCTAATGACCAGAAGGTGGAAAAGCAAACTCCTACTTCAGCTATATTACTGATGCCTGGAAATTTGTGCACAGTAAAGGAAATGCTGGATAGATATAAGCAGAGGCAGAGTGACTTTTAAGGTACAAACTGCATAAGACCCATAGATTTACCAGCTAAAGAAACATTACAAATATCAAGCTAATGGAAAGAATGCAGGCCAAAGGAGTTGATGACATATCTTACCTGAGATTCTGAGTTATTCTTGGGGGAGATGGAAAGGAATTGTAAACATTCATACAAGACTAATATGCCAAAGTTTTGGGAAGGTGAACAACCAGGGATGACACAATCAGTAGTGTTTCTAGGAAAGAGATACTTTGAGAACTGAGATAATTAAACTTTGCAGAGCGTGGGTCCTCAATATTGTCTCTAAACAAAGTTATAGTGGAGCAAATATTATCCCTAAAGGAAGACTAAATGTCCAGAGGGAAGAGCCCTATACAATTTCCATGTTTGGAAGACTATTATGAAAGCAAGGTAGATACAGTAACAATATCAGATTGAATCATGATATTAACAATTGAAAGATTACTTTAATTAAAATGTTTGTATGCATATGTACAACAATCTGGGTGGTTATAAAAACTAATGACATACTTCTTAGGAAACAATATAATTTTTAAAATCTTCAATATATGCTTTCTTACTAAATGTATATAAACTAGGCATAGTTAGTTACTACAGAAATGTGGTTGTAGTATATGCTCTTATGCAACTGTAATTTTTTTATTGCCTAAATACAGGAAGTTGCTTGCCATGTGGAATGCATTCATGCTAGAGGAAGACTGAATAATTACCTGGTGGAGGCTGATGCACATCCACAAAGTCCACCTTGTTCACTGATCATTCTGAAAAAAATCCAGATTTTACAACAGTGTTTGATCAAAAGTAAAAAAAAACAGTCAAAAATGGATGGAGCGACACATGGTAAACATACCAAAGGTCCATAAGGTAACTTCAGAACATCAAGAGCCCAAGCAAATAAAATGCAATGTAAAACGTGAACAGCTCATTCGAGTCAAAATAGTCAAATATACAGACGATAACGTTGGTCCTTCAGAGCAGCAAAGCACAGACTCATTCAGTTCTAAAATGACTTATTTAATGAAATAACAATGCAGACATGGGTTAGCGCTTTCACCTTTCGGCTTCATCAGACCCTCTTAAAAAACACAATGCTGGACAGTTTATATACAGACATTGGCAGGAAAAACACCATTATATTATCCAATGAGCATAACAGAATGTTCTAAAAGAAGTGCACTATACAATCCTAGTAAATAGAAACGTTTAAAACTAATTAAACTATACTAATCAATAAAAAATCAATCAATTTATCATATGTTAATAAATGAATAAGAACAATACATTTCAAACATCTATAACAATATAATTAATAATAACTCATTTATTTCAAGAATGTATATATATATATATATATATATATATATATATATATATATATATAGACATAACTTAAAAACTGTATAATGAAATATATATATATATAATAAAACTTATTATAAAAAATATATCAATAAAATTCTCTTTCAAAAAATTCTCTTTCAAAAAATTCTTAACCTTCTCATCTTAAGGAAGGGTTTAATAGACACCTTCCCATTCAGACCTGGATGGGAGTCAGACCTTAGCCTCATAATACATGTGGTCTCTCTACTTTCAGTGTATGTTCTAACATCACCTCCACGATTACCTACGCTGATCTCTTCTATGATCTTAAACTTAAACATGTGGGAACTACCTTGTTCTGTAACATGTTTAGCTAACGCATTGACCTTGGAAGCCGTTCTAATACTATACATATGCTCACGCATCCTATCCCTTAGACTTCTGTTAGTCTTCCCAATGTAAAATGATTTGACAGGCTCCACAAGTCACCAAATAAACCATGTCCTTAGGCATACAATTACCTTTAACTTTAAAGGTATATAAACATGAATTAATGAGATGTAAAGGTGGGATCACTATCAATAAACTGGCAAAAGTTACAATGCCCGCACCTACTGGTGCCAAAAGATGTTAATGTTGCCTCTTTCATCACCACCTTTTTATCACAAAGGAGCCTCTTGAAATTCTTTTTATTTTTATATCTAAATCTAGGGGCACTCCCTAGTGCTTCTTTAACATCGGGATCTACGGATAAAATATCCCAGTGTGTCCTAATGACATCCTTGATGTGACAGACATCTTTGGTATAGAAAATAGAAAAGGCCACTTGGTCATACCTCATATCACTGGTACCTTGTGCATCATTACCAACACTGCCATTCACAGTACCATTCACAGTATGACCTGAAAAGTAAGGAGCCGCTGTTCTTAACCTCAAAATATCTAACCCATCAATTCCCTTGGCTACATCACCATCTTTATAACCACGTGTTAAGAGCCTCTTATTTAAATCCAACAAATCATTCTTGAACCCTGATTCCGTGGGATTATACCTTGATATCCTCATTGCCTGCCCCTTGATGATATTATTATATACATAGCCTGGATGCATACTATGGCGATGTAGTAATGTATTCTTATGACAGGAGTTCCTATAAAGCCCTGTATTTATGGAACCATTGGCCAGCTTTACAATATAGATATCCAGAAATGGTATCTTGGTAGTGGAAACCTCATGGCTGAAATGAAGATAACCAGTACAATGATTCATCTCATTGACAAAGGCATCCAGTTCATCTGATGTACCTCTCCACAACAGGAACAGGTCATCCACAAAGCGTCTATAAAATGACACTGACTTAGCAAAACTTAGAAAACGGAGCATGTATCTATACTCCCATTCAGCCATGAAGAGGTTGGTGTAGCTATTGGCACAAGATGTGCCCATAGCCACGCCATCCTTCTGTAAATAACATTGTCCTTCAAAGCAAAATACATTAGATTCCAAGACTACTTCCAAAAATGTCATTAACAGATCAATCTTGCCTTCAACAATATCCGACTGTCTCTTTAAATAACTACCTACCATTTCAATTCCAACATCATTAGGAATGACCGTAAATAGGGAGTGGACATTCAAGGTTACAAAAATGAAACCCTGATCCCCTGGTACTCCTTTAAGATGGTCATACAGGTCCAATAAAAATTGCTTAGTGTCTCTAAGGACAAAATCATTGGCATCAACTATTGGTCTCAGATGTCTCTCAATATAGAGTGAAAAAGGTTCTGTTGACCAACCCCTTCCTGCCACAATGGGTCTAAGGGGTGGGTTAACCCTGTCTTTATGGATCTTCGGAAGTCCATGTATGAGTGGAATAAGTGGATCGGAAACATCAAGAAAAGAAAACAGTGATGTTTGATCAAAGCTGTCAGATGCTGTATAATAATCACAACAGACTTAGGCAAGTTGATAAGAGGAATGTTTAATAAACATTGCATAAGATACAATATATGGTGTCCTATGAACAATGCAAATTGCATATACTTTCTTAAAGTATTCCAAAGAAGTTTAACATCTTTATACCCCACCATAATGTACTTTATGTATTCCTGTTTTTATTTATATAACTGACTGAACTGGAATATAGGATCCAGCATGCATTGTGATTGCTTGCAAACTGCATATTTTTATAGGTAGGCTCTTAAATATTTCTCAAGTTATAAATTGATGCTAATGATCTAGGATGCTAACCAGTAATCTGACATATGATAAATTATATATCTTTAATTTCTTATCAATATTTTTTTGACCCAAAGAATGTACGTTCTAAGTTTTGTGGAAACTGTTAGGCCATATGTATAATTTATTATTTTTAGTAGAATCAGAGTTTTAAAAGGTAAGACCCTGTCAAAAGCAATCTGTAATAAATTTATTATAAACTGAGGTTTAGACTGCATTTATTTAGTGTTTGTTGGGTGGAATGTCATTAATTATCAAATTCCAAGTATTTCACATTGAACTATTTCTAAATTCAAAAGAAGCAAGCATGTCATACATTTAAGGTGATGCCTGGATTGCTAAAATAAGCTGACAAATAATGAATTCCTGGAATAGATTAAACTTTCTGAATAATGTCAAATGGCATGGTCTGAAAATAGTGTTTTCAGTACATTAAGTCTGAAACCTGAGTAAGAAAAAAGAAGACTTTAGGGTACATTTTGAGCATGAAGATATAAGCTAGCATTATATCATTCCAGAAAGGATTCCATCTATTAGCCTTATTAATGTATCCTGAAACTCTAAATATTGTTAAAAATCTACTTACAATACTGCATTGCCTATAGTCTGGCATTTAAATGCTCTGCTGATTACAGATCAGACATTTTTGCAAAATATATGTAGACATTTTGTCTTTCCATATAAATTATGTAAGGCTTGTATTAAACATTGCTTAAAATGTATTATTAATATATTGTAAGACTTAATTTATGCAGTAAAATTCATTGTAAAACATTAATTTCTATTACCACATACAAAGCTGATGTATTGAAGTTCATTTTCATCAATTTATTAGGATCTGTTTTTTACAGATTATGTAAGCAAAAGTAAATTGAAAACAGTTAATTTTTCATGCATGTTAGAAAGTCAATAACTCATTAGTTAAATGTAAATTAGCTGTAGTTGATGTTCATGCTCCCTTTTGTGAAAGTGTTCTCAAAATCAAAGAGAGGGTTAAATGGTATTAACATATTTGTTTCAATATTTAATTTGCAGATAGATGTATGGCTGGACTCATATATTACTTCCATCAAGAATTTACTGGCCTTTTAGGTTCAGACAGATAGATCAACATATCATCTGCAAAAGAAGGTATTATTGTTTTAACTGTATATATTTAAAAAAACTTGCATTATTGGGTTAAATAATATTACATGGAATCAGCCTCTGTGTAAATATTATACACACATTGGGAAACACAGGAATCAACATAGTCCTATGTTGCTAATAGTTTATATAGATTTGTTACAGCTGTTTTGAAGGGAATGGGATATTTAGTTTATTGAAAAGTTTTAAGTGAATGTCTTTTGCATCTTGTCAAGAAAGGTTTTAATGTGCCATGTGCAATGATTTCCAATTTCTAGTTTTATTTATATGATAATAATCCAAAATTGCTACAGTTAAGCTTCTACCTTTGATTTGCTTAGCCATAAATACTACTCCAAGTAATCCTGGCATTAATGGAAGAGACAAGAACTATGTATCATGAGATAACTAATAGGATTCAGAGGTACTTCAAGGCAATTATGACTCACATCCATCAACACCTTGCTAATACCTCACAAGGAGGGCTAGACCATTTTGTCACAGGGTAAATTTGTGGGTGGTCTCCAGTCATCCAGGTTTTGTTTGAAGGATGATAAAGTACTGTACTGGTTAACATGCAGGGGATCTTATTCCAGAGATGGGGCAGGTGGTGTGTAATTTGTCTATCTCTCCATCCTGTTCTATGTATCTGCTGCTAAAGATTTAGGTCCCTGTTTCCAGTGTATGCTAAACTATATGACCTGTGGAGATATACGAGATGAAGAACAATAAGATCACTGATGGCTTAGTAAGTGAGGCACAGATTACCCTTGAAAAGACAGTAAGATATTGAGTAAAGGGATAGAGTTTTTAGCCTCCCTTGGTAGGTCAGGGTCTTTAACTTGAAGTCTTCTTTGTTAGGAACCTCTTTGGCTTTTCTAATTATTTTATATGTAGAGTGAGTTACATTTTGAACGGAACACTGTACGATATAATTGGTCCAATCAGAGCCAAAGATAAGGGAACAATGCATCTTTAGATCTAGATGCTATATCCTTGGCTATTAGTTGTGCTAGATAGAAGGATTTTCTGACTACAGTTACCACATGATGATCAAAAAAGAGGGAACTGTCAATCCAGGTATACATGTCCCTGACTATGTTTTCATTTTCAGTGAAGTAATATATATATTATATATTTTGAAAGTAGGGGCTGGTTGCCAAAAGAAATTCTACTATACTTTTTCACATTTAATTTGAGCCCATTTCAAGTAAACCAGGTGTTAAGTCAGGTATGTTCTTCCTGAAAAGTACAGTGTCAGAGCATGGCTCAACTTTAACATATCTTTTTTGTTAAATTTTAAAACCATGATGGAGCTTATTTTAAAATGTATTTATTTTTTCTTATCAACAAGGCAGTTGTGAGGAAATTATTTCTATAGTACACTAATTGCACTGGTAAAATAATTCCACCAAAACTTTTCATTAAACTAAATGTGACTTTGAGTCAATCAATGAGATAGCATGCTATTCATTACTATAACTTCTTACAGTCTCTTTCTCACTTAGTAATGCAACATGGTTAGCCAGTTCCATTATTATGTAGGGCATGCACTTAAGACCAGTTGCTCTGAGTAGCCAGTCAAAATGATTACCCAATTTTCTCTAGTCATTTGACTAGATGCATTAAGACAAGAAGACAGTGATCCTCAGTGATGTTTTCCTCTTGCAGGTATCTTTGTTTTTAAACAATTCTGGAAGGGCACCAAATATTTCTTTGGGCAGTGGTAACATAACAATCCATTATATTATTATTTATTTATTTATTTATTACAATGATTAGGGTGTGAAGTTTGAAATACATTGCAGTTGCCATTATTTCTTTAACTCTGTTAATGGTCACACATGAAATATACTCACCAAATGTTGCACTGGTTTAGAATACAATTTTACTAAATTAAAGCATCGAAAGTAATAATTATATATGTTTCAGCAGAAAATTATTTGTTTAAACTGCAACGTGTTTTAGCTCAAATGGAAAGATTTGTGACAACTAAAGTGATTAAGCCCAATTCAGTACTGGGCTGCACTAAAATACCTAGGGACATAGGAAGTCCTGGGTGCAATTTATAACTGAACATTTTGCTGTTATATCCCTTAAAGTTCATTATGAAGTCTTGAAAAACTGTTTACATATATCTTGTTATACATAGGTACAAAATGCAAGTGTTCATAGGTGTCACTGTTACAGTCTGACATTTTGCATTTTACTCTGATTCCAATACAAATGTTGTAGGCAATTTCTGCTTAGTATGCACGATACATTATTGATTGAGAATAGCCCTGAATAATGGGCCAGATTCCAAAATCTCAGTGTGACCGACAACTTACTCTGAGAGGAGGTTTAGAGCAGGTGTTTTGGAATATGACCCACAGTGTAAGCCTTTTTATAGACTTGGACTTACACTGAAGTAAGTCACTTACATTGAGAGCAATCCTTTTAGAATCAGGGCAGACTTACATTAAGCGCAACTCTTTAGGAATTAGGCCAATGTTTTCTAAGTTGCCAATGAACCAAAAATAAAAATCCTATATGTTTTCCTGAATAGGGACTTTTTTGTCATTGGATAAGGAGTGATTCCTCAAATTTAGAGTCATGTTCAGTAAAGCATGTTAAACCAGATAAAGCTATGTTAAGAATATATATACTTGGAATTACCAGATAAATGAACTCTGTAGGTGAAGGTGATGACTGATATAATATTTCAGATGGTTTTAGAGATATGTTACTTTACTGCTAGGTACCACTGGAAGTCTTATATAGTTATTTAGAAGCTTTGCATTTTACCATATGGTTCAAAATGGTGCACATTTTGGATCTCTTCAGGCTGATATACTCAGCATGCACCTAACTCATAGTGTGTTCTTGTGAAATAAAAACTCAAAATAATGTACCTCAGTAAACACCTGCAGCAACTGGAGAGGCTGCAAAAGTACCTCACAAAGAGGATCCTAGGTCTTAAACATGTGTGCTATATGGACAGACTAAAAAAAACTCCATCTATTCTCTGTCTCATATCGCTTACTTAGAGGCAATCTCCCCTTGACTTACAAAGCCATGTCTGACCCAGCTATGTTAGAAATGCTACATTTAAAGAAATCCCAATTCCTTCACACCACACACTCCAGAGACCTCAACCTTATTACCACAATCAACAGAACATGCTGGAGGGACAGGTTCATAACCCAGAGACTGCCCATACTATGGAATAGACTTCCCATACATCTTGATGAGTGGATGGGAAATAGAAAATTCACCCCAGGGATAACTCCAGTGGCTTTACTCGACAGATGCACTGGGAACTAAGGTCAGGAGGCACGATACCAGGGTAATCCTATGGGTTAGGCTTGTAAAGGCCCCGGGGCCATTAGCCTAGTACGCACCTATGAACCTATGTGTTTCTCAGTAAAATGGTAAAGCATATTATACATATTTTGCTTAATATGTGCATATTTGAGATTCTGCTGTCTGCTTTTCATATTTGCTATTACCTCATGCCATATTTTGTATAATACAGAATATCCGGGTGTATTTATTATTTAACATTTGGTTGAATTTTCCAGTTAAAATAACACTAATCATTTGTGTATTACATTGCATAGATTATCAGCCATTGCTTTCTCAATATTGCATTTATGCACTATCCTAACTATACTTTTAAAAGAAATTAAAGCTACATGCATACAGTACAATAACACACAATAAAAATAATACCTGAATTAGCTCTCTACATTATTTTTGAAAAATAATATTTTATTTAAATTAAATATTAATGCTGTTTTGTTTGGATATTCCATAAAGTAGCTGATATTGTGAAGATTTATTTCAGTTCATAGAATATCGTAAGTACATTACTCTAATAATAGTTTCAACTATGGCCAAAATTTATAATTTATTGCAGAGTCTGTCTTCCTTTATCAGATCAGTACTAATTTGACTTTTATATACAATATCCACAAATTCAGATAGAGGAACATCAGTAGCATTTTCCCAACTTCTGGGTATTCTATACCTAGTGGCCACTAACAGATACCAAAGGAGAAGTAGCTGATCCTTTTTAATGCACATGGGGGCTGGAGCAATTGCTTTGAATAACTGAATTTATCTAAACACAGGGCCTGAGTAAAATAAATGGAAGTTTATTCAAAATTCGGAAACATAAGAATATGTTACTAATTAGCTTTGTCTTCATATTACATCTTCAGCAATATATATTTTACTGTTATTAATTATTTCCCAATGTTATGTACAGTATAAAAAAACACAATAAAAAAGTCAGGTAAATGTTTTCCAAAACTGAGATCAAGTAGCTTTTCTCACACATCTCAGTATTATTGTTTTATATGTTTCCAACATCTGATTTAAATAATTGCTGTACAATTCTGGCATGAATGATTTATAAGTCCAAAATTTTTATGAAGTTCTGAAAAAAATACATTTTAAGTTTCTCTGATACTACTATATATTTTAATAAACCACGATGATCCTCAGACACAGTTTCTGTCCTGGCCTGCATTCTAGAAAGCAGAAGATCTCTAACACTCAGCACTAATACCCAGTTTCCATGGTCTCCTCTATTCTAGTATATTATATGATATTATATGATATTACATTATATTATATTATATTATATTATATTATATTATATTATATTATATTATATTACCTACTGATAGTATACTAGCACCTTTTAATTAGCTAAATCCAAATTAAAATGTTCACATAATCCAGTCTTGCATCTTACACAATTAGAACATTTTATAAATCAATAAATCCTGTTTTTTTATTTCTCCAAGTCTTTTGGGTTTCTAATACCATGACAGGGATGGACCCCATTCCTAAGTGAAAGTACAATTAAATTTCATGAAATTAGTATTGTTTCAATCTTTGATGTCAGCCAGAAATGCTATTCACAGCACCTGCAATGTGCCAAATAATGACTCCTGCAATTCGTACAGTTACATGTATTGGTAACATATCTAAATACAATTGTAGATTCTTTTTTATAAGACCTGTTGCTCCTACTACTGTTAGGACTATCTGGGTATCTTTCTTCCACACTGCTCTTGTTTCTGCCTGCAGATACTGACATTTTATGACTTTGTCTCTCTGTATGCAAGACACTGTAGTCACTGGGTGTGGAGATTTCAATGATCGATGCTACTTTTGTCTTTTTTTCATGGGCCACTATATTCTGTTTTCTAGCATCTATCTTTGGAACTGCTGGTAATGGGTGATCCCATGTGATGTAGACATCATCATTTTGTATGATGCTTTGTGGCTCATGCTTTCAGTGTTTTTCAGTCTCTTCAATACCATAATGTTTGCACAATCCCCAGTGCAACAGCCTTGCCACATTATTATACCTTTCAGTATACAGCCCTTCTACCATTAATATATGACAACCAGCAATGAGATGTGCAACTGTTTCCATTTCTGTTTTACAAAAACCTACATTTATCTGTTTCTCCCAAATATTCAATGGCCTTTGTAAACCAATGTGTACATAGCTCACTGTCTTGGGCTGCCAGTATTAACCTTGCATCTCTTGGGTTGAATTTGCCTCTCCTTAACCATTTCTGCGTCCATCCCCGATCAACATGAGGTTCCTCCAGAAGCTTTCTGTACTTGCAACTATATTTGTGCATTTTCCACATTTCTTGGCTTCTCATCTGATCCTTCACCTTATATTCTTTCTTTTGTTTTTTGGCACATTCAGTTGCTGCCTGATTTTTATGTACTTCTGGTTTGATTTCCATTCCTGCTTGATGCTGATATGCTTCTGCTAGACTAAGCAGGGAAGTCATCTTTGATTTAGTTTCCTCATGTTTCAAAACTTTCATTACATTTGGGTCTTGTGAGATCAGCAGATATGTGTGCAGTCCCACAATTGCAGATCTATACATGTAATTAATTTCAAAGAGGCCCATCCCTCCTTCAGAATGGGGAATATATAATCTTGGTATGTACAGATTTTTATAAGTCATTTGGTGAGCATGAAGCATCCTTCTTGTTTTCCTGTCTAATCTATCTAACACATTTTGGATCTAGTAAATCACTCCAAAACTGTAAGTTAGGGCAGGAAGAGCAAATTGATTTATAGCCTGGATTTTGTTCCTAGATGTCAACACTGTTTTCAGTATTAATTTAAGTATTCTAAAGTATTCCTTACTAAGTTTTATTCACATTTGTTCATGTGATATTGTTGATCCTTCATCAATTCCCAAATATTTATACACTCCCTCTTGCTCAAGTTCTTTTATATCACATTCTTGTCCCAAAGTGATGTTTTCTTAGTATTGCAGTTTTCTTGCTTTAAGGATTCTTCTTGCACATTTATCAAAACCAGATGACATTCCCCCAGATTTACTAATCTAATCTTCTGTGCAGGACTAATCTAGTCCTGCATGGAACTGGCAGTTTAAGAGGAGGACGGCAGCGCGCCATGCATATTAATGAAGGCATGCTGCCTGAACTCCTAATCCCACACGGAGCGTGTATGAGTGCAGGGGGTGTGTCTGAGAGCAGAGCTCTCAGAATAAACACGCGCATGCAATATAGAACAGCAGAAAGTGGAAATAAATGAGTGAGGCCGCTCATAGGTGTCCGCATATCCCAACCAACAGTCGCCCATGTATACAACAGCAACAGTACATATAAATAAACCGAAGAAAACCCTTTATATTTATTGAAATATGAGTACAGTTAACTGTAGGTTCGTGGGTGTGCCCATCGCTGAGCTACTGTTAAAGCAACTTAAAAAACTGAAGAGGATAACAATGATGATATATGCAAATGAAGAACAGCGATAGTGTAGAAGGCAGAGCATCCGCCTAATGAACAGGCATTCCTGGTTCATGTCCCACTACAGTACATAGCATTTTCCATGTGAAATCCATATATGACATTTTTTTCATGTTGTTTGCTGTATAACCTACGAAATAACATATAAATGTGAACTGGAGTACTGCATTTAATGCACATGTGAAGTGTCAGTGTCATAATGAATAAGGCACTAATAAGCAGGTTTAAGCACAAATATATAAGCACTAGTAAGCGTGTTGAAGTGCGGTTGTGCGGGGGTACACAGATTAAGCAAAGTAGAAGCTAATTGAGTGTAAGAAACTGTAACCAGAGGTTACCATTGCTTAGCTCCATGCAAACCCACGCACACCCTCTTACAACAGCTTTAAAGTGCCTTAATCAGTCTGAACCCAACGGCCTGCGTTCTTCCCAGCAAAAAAATAAACAGCTTCTGCAAGGCTCGAACCAAGGACCCTGCACACCATAGACAAAGGAATTTAACGCTAAGCCAGACAAATACAAATAATGCTGATGTTGTCAGAAACATATCCAGTCCAGTCATTAAACAGCACAGAGAATGTATACCTACAGCTAGATGGATGTGTGTGTGCAAATATATTACTATCTAAACGGATGCAACATATCTATAGATGTAGTCACACATATATATATATATATATATATATATATATATATATATGTATAAATATCCAGAGATATATACAAATATATGAACAGATATACATGCAAATGCTGACTACACATATATATATGTCAACATCCATACGTCCACATATACACAGCAAGTTAAACTATGTATGCAGATAAGTGTCCCCATAGGTATACATGGACATAGTTAGAAATATTTAAGCAAATATATACACCTTCAGAGGTATATATGGCCAGACATCTGTAGATAGCAATGGTGAATTAACAGACACATATATGTCCACATGCACAGTGAAAGGCCTTGACAGGCTCCAAACAATATACATCAGATATGAATTGGCATACCCACCACCCAGACAAACACTTCCACCATGCAAAACACTACCAATCTCAATGTAATGTACATGTGTCATTGAAATAGGTATTTAAATTAGCCCTCGGTCATGTTCCACATCCCCCTCTCCCCCACCCACTAGGTGGCCCGAGCAGTACAGGCCCATCCAACCAAGGCCATCCCCAACTCATATATTCATTACCCACAGTTCCGCTTCCCCCCAACCACTGCACACACACACAGCCACCATCTCAATCCTGGTTACTGGCCCATAGCCACCACACCACCACACATTGCCACCCCCTCCACAAACACCCCCTTGGGACCCATCCCTTATGTTGTCTCGACCCAAGTATCCTAGGTCTGGCACACATCATATTCCATGCACATAGCCATGGGTACCTATGTAATTCTGGGTGTAGATGAAAGTTGTATACCCAATGTTCGGGCTGTCCCGCATGGGACAATTGATTACCTGGTAGAACAATAGATTTCATGTGTGACTCTGTGTACACTAACGGATTTAGTTGTAGGTATCGCAAAGCATACATGGCACACAAGGTTGGCCAGTATGCACATGAAACAGTACCCAGCAATAGCAGGCAACATGACAGGATATGTAGCTACATATGTAGAGGTATGTGTGTGTATATATACCCATAACTACATGGAGATATACCTCTTCCTCTCTGTAGTACAAATGTATACATACATAGACAGACATATATAGAGATACCCACATATAGATATATACATATGCAGACACCTATGCATCCACATGCCGTTTTATATATATATATATATATATATATATATATATATATATATATATATATATATATATATATATACAGCAATATATATATATATATATATATATATATATATATATATATATATATGCATACATATACAGATATATATGTGTAAATATACATAGATATATAGGTAGGATATGATGCAGCAGTTAAGACTTCCATATGTTCACAGGCCATTCCAATGGGGGTGAGGGACCCAATCAACAAACGTGTAACACGTAGCATCACCCCCCCAGCTAGACAGGTGAAACATGCAAACACACAATAAAAGTATACAAACCACTGCTTCCCAGACTACAGGCAAGATACTACCAGCGGGAGAGACCCGCCAAGTCTAATCTGAAACAAAGACAAGACTGTCCCTTGCAGGACAGCCCAAACATTTTATGGCGATTCGGGCTTCCAGCCATTACATGGATAACCTACGGCAGGGCACACGTGTTCCCGGACTACAAGGTTGGGGAAGCTTGATGACCCATGGGGTGAGACAATGTATGTAATGGATCCCGAGAAGTGGAGTAAAGAAGAGTGCTGAAGAGGATGTGTGGATTGGGAACTATGGGTATGTAATTATGAGCCTAGCCGTGCAGGTGTTGGCTAGAGCAGTTCAATATGGACTGCCCCAGGGATATAAGCAATAGTGTGCCATAACCGAAGGTCAGCAAGTCTGAGCCTTCAGCATACCAGGGCATACCCGCCTACACTTCCCCCACAATGCCTTAGGCAGTCATGCCCAGTAACAAAATAATCAGCACTCCCAGGCCCCCCCCCCACCCTGCACACTATAGTCCAAGTGAGTCACAATGAAGGCATGGGAGATATACAATCAGCTGCTGTTATCATGAACATATCATCCAGCACAGTCAGTCAACTGTACAGGAAATGTATGTATGTATGTAGATTAATACCAGCAAACATGTGCACACTGCTCAATCACAGCATTCCGAGCAGTCTATGAGTATTATCAATGAACAGTGCCTGTCCACAAATACTGTGAGAACAGTAGTCTTGCATAATACTGAAGAGAAGAATGAAAAATGGGGCACGTCGTGGGGGCATGCTTTATCCGCACAACTGGGAGATGAGGCTAGTCTGGTGTGTGAGCAAACCACTGCATCTCAAACCCCTGGCAGGATGCTACCAGTGGGAGAAATAGTGTAGACCAGCAAAGTCTACTTGTGACACAACAACAGGATGAACCAGACTTTGTGGGTGACAAGGATGTGTTCACCAGTATCGGAGGAGGATCAAGGGAAGTCTCGAACATACCTGGACTAAACAGATGAAGAGTCTGCAGAAGGTTACATCGAGACAGTATAATGGAGGAGTACTGAGACATGCAGAGAGGGAAATGTGTGGAGGTGTGATATGGCAGGGCTAGCAACTGGAGAATGGATGGATGCTGTGTACATGGAGCTCGGGGGCCGGGGAAAGGGTGCATGGGTATGAAATTAAGGTAGACATATGCAAATGAAGCAAAACAGTAATAGTGTAGTGGGCAGAGCATCCGCCTAATGCACATGCATTCCCAGTTCGAGTCCCATTGCAGCACATTCTAATTTCCATGGGAAATCTGTATATCAACATTGTTTTGCTGTATAACCTACTAAATACAATTTATATTTGAACAGGAGTACTGCATTAAATGCACATGTGAAGTGTCAGTATCATAATGAATAAGGCACTAGTAAGCAGGTTAAAGCACAAATAAGCAGTAGTAAGCATAAATAAGCAATAGTAAGCGTGTTTAACTGCATTTGTGTGGCGGTAAGCATTGTCTACATAGGTTAAGCAATATAGAAGCTAACTGACTGTAAGAAACTGTAACCGGCAGTTGGCAGTGCTAAGCTCCACGCAAACCCATGCAAAGCCACTTACAACAGCTTTAAAGTGCCTTAATCACACTGTATCCAATGGCCCATGTTCTGTCCAGCAACAAAATAAACTACCTCTGCAAGGACCCTGCACTCCATACACAAAGTGATTTACCACTAAACCATAGCAGATATACATAACCCTAATGTTTTCACAAACATATCATCCAGCACAATCAGTCAACAGTACAGGAAATGTAGTAATATCATACCACACAACCTGTTGATGCAAGAAGTCTGGACAAAGTGTGTCACAATGTGGGTACAAATAGGGGTATATGTCAACTACTGCTCTAATACACTTACAATGTTGCCAGTTACACAGTTGTATGTATTAGAACATATATGTCGAAGGAGATGAAGTCTGAAACAAAAGTGTTGGCACTAGTTACTGACTTCAATGCTGCAATCATCCATATCAATTGCCAAGAGAATGAGGTACAGGCCAAAATATGGGCTGAACATGCATGGACATATGGATAGATATATATCTGTAAATGTAGACAGATAGACATATATATATATATATATATCTATATATATATATATATATATATATATATATATATATATATATATATATATATATATCACAAATAATCATATAACATCAATTGTATATAGATAGATAAATATGTTCATATGTATGTATGTATATATATTATATATAGATACATATATATATAGATACATATAGCAATATGAGATATATATAGGTACATACACATATACACAGACAAAAGGTATTAATAGCCATACATATGTAGAAGTAGTGTGGAAGTACTGGGTGCAAAGTACATCCCTCAGCCACAAGCCCTGTAACTGGCACCTGTGAAATGTGTAGTGTGGCAACCTTTCCCACAAATGAGAATACTTACATTAAACATATACCCACCCACAATTCAAAGGACATGACACGACACACAGGTATGCATACACAGAAAACCTTAATTTGTGTACTATACAATAATGTATGCCAGTACTGACACCACATAAACATTGAAATATGTAAGCAGTGATGAATGCAAGGCCCACGCATAACAGTAGATGCAAGCAATCTGGATATATACCATACTATGCTGTCCAGGCCAAGGACTTTAATTAGTACAACAGTAGACACAGGATTTGCCTTCAAGATAAGTAATAATCAACAATTACAGATGTAGTTCAGCAGCCTCCAATTACACCCTGTAGTCAAGTCCTAGGGGGAAACATAGCACTTGTGGTAATGTCACAGTATCCCATACATAACATTGCTTAGCCTAACATCTCACTATCCCACTGAATGACGTTTGTCTTAACACTTATATCCCTGAAGAGGTGTCACAGCCTAGGTTAATGGCATTGAACCCCCCATAAAAGGCTGTACAAGGGCAAGGAACACTGTGTACCACACACTGACCTCTGGAATGTACAAGGGCACATGTATGTTGTCCAGCTGTTGCCCCCATATATTTGGACTTTGCCCAACAGTTGGTGTGGGAGTCCATGACATGACTGGGATGATAGCAGTAATGCTAGCAGTAAATAATGATAGGCCATTACCTAACAACCCCTGTCTGTATCACAGCAGGCAAAGACTGGCATATATGTGGAGGACAGAGGCAGGATCATAGGGCCATATTTGCATTATTGCTGCTACACACCCTGGAAATTGCTGGTGTTACAGGATTTGTTGCAACATACCCATATGCAGGAATAGGACATTGAAATAGAAATGGATGTAGCCATGTACTGATAGCACTCAACAGACAGAATGTCACTGATATATCTGGGAAAATACCTGTGTGGTACACAGACAAACCCTAACAGCCAATCCTCTGGCTATCATATGGATAGGCCCACAGTTGAGAGTGACACACATCACCATTGACCCATAACACTACTCAGCCCCCTCACACACACACACACACACACACACACACACACACACACACACACACACACACACACACACACACACACACATTGTCAATTGTATGGCTCAGCCTAGGCCTCTGGCAAACTAACAACACACCCTGTGCATATGATGATACTTGTGCCACATCCTGTCATCCGTAACATCGATGCAGGGACAGGCTAACATGGTGCTGATGCACAGGGTGACTGTACAACAGTGTAGCAATGGAATGCTGTGTAGCGTGTTGTCAGCAGTAAAGTGAAATGCTAACATTTTGGAAGGTGTAGCTGTGCAGCCATGATGCATTATAGCTGTAATTAACAATGTTGTATTTTTTCACCATTATCTGTTCTGATTGTGTTGTGGTTGTCCATGTGCCACATGGCTGATGGGTGTAGTGGTGTCAGCAGGCCTTCTACAGTGGACATCAGTAAATGTAGTGGGTGGTACACATGGCATGACTGGGTACAACACACAGAGCCTTTGGTTTTGATGCAGTACAGATACAAGACTGTACACATGAAAGTATGTTGCAGTGCAGGTAACACATCTGTTGCCCATGCAATCCCACCAGGACAGGATAGGCACAACCTAAATGCAGTCTGCTATTTGAATGACATTGAACATGCCAACAGCAGGGTGCATGTCCCTTTCCCCACTCTACTGTGATCCTCACCTCAGTAACATGGGTGTGCCAATGCCGGTGGCATAGCCCTACCCTTAGGAGGGTGTGAGGTGCTCTATCACTGTGAATGGTGTAAACAACAACTAACCATCCTGATAACATACACTGTACAGTATTACAGACAGCTATGTGGGGGGATAGACACAACAGTAACTGCAATGATGGTGGATGTGTCCACAACAGCCACACCCAGTGAGTTAAAGAAACCCCAGTATTACTGCACAGCTCTACAGTGTGGAGGAGGGCATTAACACATCTATGACCTGTGAAGGACTGTTTGTCCATGGGATGGCACCTGTGGAATGTTGGCATTTGCCAAGCAGTCCTGGGGAAACATATTCAGTGAACAAAGGTAGATCCCTTAACATCTACACACATTCCTACATGTGGGATGGTGTACAAAAGCCTGCTATGATCTACTTAGGCTGTGTGCACCTCTTAACCCTCATCTACACCTGTCATGATTGGTCATGAAGGTATACCAGGTTCAGGTTGTATTCTCTCCCTTCGACAAGTCCAACATTGGCAGGATCCAGGGTTTTTCAGATTGCCAGTGACATTGGCCATGGGTTCATTGTTGATATGTTCTATGTCCCTGCAGAACAGGCTCACCAGGCTACTGGGTGGTAGTTCCCAGCTGACATGGTGGCATTTGTGGTTGTCCTTGCCAACATTGGTGAATCCATTGTCAGCTATAGGCCTGTTGGATCGTATGAGGGATCCCAGCTATGTACTGCGCCTGCCCAGGGGGTTCCCCCAAGCATGACATTACACTTGACTGTACTGCTTGATATGTTGTAATGCCAGCCTGACATCCTACAGGTTGGTAGTGTATTGCAGGCCAGACGTGTTTGACTGTGGGGGGGGGTACCTATACGTGCCAGACGTATGTTGCTTTGGTCTCTCAAACCCATTAATGGCGCATGTGGACAAATATGTTTTGGTTATGTTCCTAATTTCATCTACAGATGTATGTCCATATATACCTATATAGATATATATGGGTTTACCTTTGAAAGGGAGACAATCATTTCTCCACACGGCCCTTTCTGTGAACCGAAAGGACGAATTTTTCATTTCGTATTGCACCGAAGTTCAAAACTCAGCAAATAAAAAAGCAGATTTGCTGATTTTCAAACTACACGTTGGAATACATATTGGTTACAGTAACTTACCATCAGTTAGCTTCTATATTGCTTAACTTGTGTAGGCAGTGCTTACTGCCATGCAGACCCGCTTACAACTGCTAGAAAATTGCCTTAAGCTGTCCGTATCTAACGGGCCGTGTTCTGCCCAGCAACAGAACAAACAGCTCCTGCAAGTACCGAACCAAGGACCCTACAAACAATACACAAAGTGATTTACCACTAAGCTATAGCAGACATGCCCAGTCCTGATGTTTTCACAAACATATCATCCAGTCCAGTAATGCAACAGTACAGAGAATGTATACCATCATCTAGATGTATGTGTGGAAATATATGAATCTGTAAACAGATACAACATATCTATATATGACATATATATATACACACACATATATATATATATATATATATATATATATATATATATATATATATATAGACATGTGTGTATGGCCATACCGAACATGTATGCCAATACGGTACCATGCAGTGGGGCTGCATGTAACATCAGATAGGAGGGGAGCTAGGTCAATGACATCTATCACAGTCTGTACACAGGCTAAAGTACATATTAACAATACACACACTGCCAACATTCACCATAAGTACACTGATTTTAGTGCTGTACAGTCATCCACAGAATGTCCAGGTTATGTCATGAAATATAACCCCTACTGTACATAATATGTGTAGCAGTCTGATATATGACTGGCTTGTTATCAGATATGATGACACTAATTATTGTGTCAACATATGTACAAAGGTTGACAGAGGTGTGGCTGGAAGCACATACATGGGGCCAGTATTGCCATGTTGCTGTGATACCCTCATACATTTACTGTTGTAACAGGGTTTGTTGCAACATATGCCCTATGAGGGATATGAAGTCAGTATCTGTCACAGACTGAAATCCTCACACTACCTTCTAAAGTTCACAGATAGATTCTCCGTAGCTAACACATGAAACCAAAGGCACACCACTGGCCAGTCTGCAGATGACCCTGCAGATGGGGATTCCTCATAAACGTCGAACTGACGTGGCGGGTATTGCAACATGTACGACAGCCATATCCAGACAAATACTGTTAAACCAACATTGCTCCAAATGCAGTATAGCAGCACTTACAGTCTGTAGTCAGGTCAGGCACATCCCCGTCCTGTTTGCTGCCCTCTTTCCACAGTGTATGTTGTTAGAGGTAAATCCCCAATCCATCCGAGATGCTGTTTGCCAAACAACACATCTAGTTCCTGCTCACAGTGAATGCTGTGATAGTCTCTGTCTTAGAAAAGGATAAAACTGGTATCCAAACAAGGAATTAATGCATTTTGTAATTTTGGTAACAATGTGAAAGTAAATGCTTTGTACTCACTGAGGTTGTTGAACATATTGTAGGTTATGTTTGCCGAGAAATGTCCCAATTTAAGCAGCTGAAAAGATGGTAGTAATTACAGGATTGGTAAACATACATAATCTGATGCAAATAAAAAAATAAAGTATACATTTATGAAACTAAGGAATGGCAATGAAAGAACAAATCTTTCATAGAAGATGTACAAGTATCCAACCTGAAGGATCTTGGCATAACTCAAGAATAAGTGCATAAAAGACTTCTGCAAGTGTCCATTTATCATTGCATATCGAAAGGTAAGCAAATGTTTGAGCATACTAGCTTATGTATTCACAATATAGTAAATGAAGACGAGGAATATAACAGTGATATGTTTTGGTCGGTTTCATTTCAGCAGAAAAAAACTTTATCCATGTTTACTGTTAAATTTGGGGGTGGGGACGAGGGTGCAGAGAAGATGACTACCATGAGAGAAAGGCTGTTAAGATGGGATAGTAAAGAAATGCAGGTGAAAGTGTGGGTGATGTCTGTTCTTGTGTATTTATTCAAATGCTTAGAATGACACTACAGCTGGAGGACTGAAGAAATGGTAAAGCAAAGAGGCAGCAGAAAATTTAACAGCAATGAAACCAGAAATCATAGGAGGGTTGGCCTAATGGTTAAGGTGTTTGCCTTACAAACACAAGGTGCAGGGTTTGAGTTTCACAAGGGATAATTGGCTAGGCTTAAAATGGCTCACAAGGGCAGTTAGCTTAGTACTAATCTATGAACCTATGAACCTATGAATAAGGCCAACACCACCATGATGTTCCTAGATATTGGAGTGTGTTCCATGCTGTTGGCTATGGGAATGTTACCGCAGCTGTTCTACATTCAATCAGCTAGGGGAGGGCTGCAATTCATGCAGAGGCCATCAGCTGATCCTGAGCATCACTTAAAATACACATGCTGCTGCCTAAGCATAGCAGGTGTGAATCTCCACATCCACCAGAGAGGGGGTGGGAGAGGCAGATAGAGGCAAATACCTGTCAGGGAGGGGTTGGAGAGTAAAACTGTCTCACGTTTGTGTCACACACCTACCAGCACAGGGGATTATATCCCCAACAACTATGTAATGCTATCACAGTTAGATGCAGTTATTGGATGCGCCACATGGGTTACCTGTTGTGGAGCACTCAGAACATATATGTGATGGTGAGTGACATCTGCAACAGGGATACAGTACATATAAGGTAGGTGATGTACATGTGCCTGTCTGCATTAACAGGTGCCAGTGTCAACAGAGCCATAGTCTCACAGTGACACACACAAATTGACACACTTGGCAGGGCCAGAAGTACAACTCATCAGTAGTGGGATTGCCACAACACATCACTGTGCAGGTGTCACATGCACCACACGGCTCATACAGAGGTCATAAAGGCAAAGATTATGAGGAGGTGTCAGACATTGGACAGCATGCTTCAGTATGCCCATGGGGTTGTAGTGAGTGTGGATGTGGCCATATGCACCATACAACACACACACAAATAAACTGGGTGCCAGTATTGACATGCATGGGTGCATGTCTCCATGGGTGTGTGGTGGTCAACTGTGCAAGCAGGCTATACAGGGGTAGGTGATGGGTATACCTTGGCATCAGGCCACATGACAATGGTCTGCATTGTGGCTTAGGGCTGTTGTTTCTGCATTTGCCCACACAGGTGGGTATTGTATCCCCCATGCAGTCACCTGGGTGACTATTGTGTGTGGCCAATGCTATGCATCACCTGCAATGTATGTGTTCCTTAGTCCATGACATGGATGGTGTCTAGGATGTGCACACCTCCCACATGCATGTACAGTGACATGTGGAACTGTACCTGCGGTGTCTGGCCCATGTTGTGAACATGGATTATCATCAGATGTGCCAGTTTTGCCCACCTGGGGCATGGACTGGTAATGGGCAGCAGGTTTACCCTGCACATACATTGATAGCATGCTAACAGCATTCCTTGGTGTCAGTGGCATCTGTTCATACAGGGCATGTTGTCATGCATGGTATGTCCATTGTGGGTCACATGTGAAGGCACCACAGGTGGTGCAGGTGTCCATTGGGGAACATGGGGGAGGTGCACTGTCTGCATGTACGTGCATATTGGACAGATGGGCAAGGTGACATGCCCTCTGTAGCCCACTGCTATCACTCCATAGTCACTATTGGTGGCCAATATGCAGTGTACTACCCACATATTGGCTGTTGCCTAGGCATGTGTGTGTGTATGACACATTAGTAGACAGTGTGAGCTGGGTAATACTGGGGTTGCTAACTGTAATTGCCTGACCTTGATGTCACATGTATGGGTATGGCTTTGCACCCCAGCCTCTCAGCTATTTTACATCTGTTATCTCAGTACGGTTGACATTGTGATATATAGTAAGGCCACCATATAAGAAATATGCAAAACCCCACTCCACATTGGCCACACACACACCTGTCATGTCTTGGAGTAGAACCCCTACCTAACTAGTTTACTATACTACAGCACTACGCAGTTATAGTACACACCACGGACATTACTTGAGCATTTTTTCCCCAAAGGTGTATTTCACAATGGATGACATCAGCAGGATTACCAAAGTAGGGCATTTCAAATGTACTGCAAGTGAGTAGCCTAAAATGCATTGCTCCCTACACAGACAGGGAGACATACACTAATCATTCACAACTGACATGTGTGGCTACAGAAACCCTGACCAAGGTCTATTTCATACTACAGCATGGAGCTGTTATAGGACGCACCATGAGGATCACTAGAAAACTCCTTCCCCAAAGGTGTATTTCACAGTGGATGACATTAGCAGGATTACCAAAGTAGGGCATTTCAGATGTATTGTGTGTGACTAGCCTATACTGCATTGCTCCGTACACAGACAATGGAACACACACAAAACATCCAGAACTACCACACTCCACCAATACACAGTTACCGGATGTGCTACAGGGATTATTGGGCTGCAACCTTCACAGAGGTGTATTTTTAGGTTGGTGACATCAGCAGCCTTGGCAAAGTTGAGTATATGAATTGTAAGGAGTGTGAGTACCCTAAAAGGCATTGTTCTTGACACATTCAGAGACCGACACACATTTGACATGTTTGGGAATATAACACCTACTTAACTACTTTATCACACTACAGCAGTATGCAGTTACAGGATGCACTACATAGATTACTGAGCAACAACCTTCCAAGAGGTGGATTTCTAGGTTGGTGACATCAGCAGCCTTGGCAAAGTTGAGTATATGAATTGTAACAAGTGTGGTTACCCTAAAAAGCACTGCTCTCTACACAGTCAGAGACACACACACACACACACACACACACACACACACACACACACACACACACACACACACACACACACACACACACACACTTGCCATCTCTGGGGTTAGAACACCTATCTAACTACTTTATCACACTATAACATTACACAGTTATAGCACACACTACAGAGATTACTGGAGTATGCTTTCCCCAAAGGTGTATCTCACATTGGATGACATCAGCAGCCTTGGCAAAGTTGAGTATATGAATTATAAGGTGTGTGAGTACCCTAAAAAGCATTGCTCTCTACACAGTCAGACATGCACACAAACACACACACTCACAGTTGCCAAGTCAGGGGTTAGAACACCTATCTAAGTACTTTATCATACTACAGCAGTACGTAAGTATAGGATGTGCTACAGAGATTACTGGGCAGCTACTCTCCCAAAGGTGTATTTCACATTGGATGACCTCAGCAGGCTTGTAATAGTAGGGCTTTGGGGTGGCAGTGTGTGCATGGGCCATAACCCATTCATCTAGGGGTTGACACGCCACATGCGGGCACACATGGGGTCATATGTCACAGGTACATGTATGCAGCTGCTAGATGACTTCTTCCTTGTACAGTCATGTTGCACAGCTGGCACGTGCACCACATAGTCTGTAATGCTGACAGATACTGGTGGCTAGTATCTGCAGTGAGTGACATCTGCAGCTCATGTCTTTGGGGCCCTCTGGCTGTGTGCTGGGTGGGACAGGCCATAGATGGCTACTTGTCACAGTCACCCTCTTCCACACATCTATGTACATCTACCCTTGGCTTATTATAGTGTGTTGTCCTGACATATATGTCTGTATTCCTATCCACTGTGTGTGCAAGGCATGAGCCATGCATACGGACGAGTGTCCGCACTGACAACTGCAACTGCCAAATATGTCTGGTCCACTGGTGTTTGCAATCATGGCCTTCATGTGTTTAAGTGTATGAGCATGCCCAGTATGGCCGTCTGTATTACATGTGTGGATCATGTCCAGGTAGTTTGTGCTGCAGTGCTGACCTTTCCGTTGTACATCGACAGGTAGCATGCTGTCTCTGCATGGTATCCATCAATCGTTTGGCTTTGACTCATACTACACTTCTGCATAGCGGGGGGCACACCTGACTATTTCTTTATTTCTACACAGGGTTGGGGGGCACACCTGACTGTTTTTACATTACTATGTCGGATGTGGGGGGCACACGTGACACTTGTACACATTTGCTATGACTGTACTGGTATGTCAGGTACTCCATTTCATTCTGTACTGCTAACTATCATGCTGACTAGAGGCATGCCAGTGTACTACAGATAGTGCCTTTGGTTGCCCTACATATTATTGTCTGACTTCCTACCCTTCAGAACTAACATCCCACTGCCTGCTCTGCTGTGGTCTGTCTGTGTAGGCCTGGGGAGGAGGTTAACCATAGCCATCATTCTGGGGCCATGGCAGAGGCTCTGTTTGGGTTTGTCTACACCTATCCTGCTGGCTGAGACTGTTGTTGTGTATGTGAACCTTCCTGACTGGCATGTGTGGGTCTTATGGACACACATGTTGCTCAGCCCCATTTCCTGCAGTGGGTTTTGTTACCCTGTGTAGTACTGGCTACTATGGTGACTCCAGTATGTGTCACAGATGTCATGGTGCCACTATGGGTGTCTACTGTCTGCTGCCATAACATTCAGCCACCCAATTCCCTTGCATGCTCACATCCATATCATAGCTACAGGTAACAACACATTCTACTCCATTTGGGAATTGGTAGGTTGATTGACTTACCTTGAGGGTGTGCCAGACCTGCAGATGGTGCTGGAGGGCTGCCTATGTCGAATGCACATAGTACACTTCCTATACATGGTTGAGCACAGGTAGTTCATGTTTGGCATCCCTTTTACTGTATGTGTGAGTCAGAGAGAGGTGTCATTCCCTGGCTCCCTACTGTGTCAGTGCATATGCTATGCGTTGCCTCTTTGCCAAGGCCAGGGCATACTGGGCACGCCCCCTTCTGCCTAGTGGGGCAGGCTCAGGTTGTTCCTCCTCCAAGTCACTCTGTGCCTGTGCAGGCCTTGACATTGGTGGGGGGCTGTGTGGCCCTGCCCCATGCTGTTCCTGCTGCAGCTGTTTCCTCAGGATCATATTGTGTAGTATAGCGCATACCATAACAATTTGGGTGCATGTAGCTGGTGAATACTGCAAGGCTCCATGTGTTCAGACACTGGAACCATGCCCTGAGCTTCCCAAACAGATGCTTTACTATATGTCTGGCCTGTGCGTGTGCCTCATTATGGCATTGTTGTTCAGGTGTGTTTGCATTTCTGATGGGTGTCATCAGCCATGGATCCAGTGAATACCCAGCATCCCCCACTAGGTGACAGTAGGGGATGTCCACATTGGCAAATCTCTGGTACAGCTGCATCAGATGCCATATGTGGGAATCGTCATAGCTTCCAGGGCAGCCAGCACACACATTCATTATAATGCCCTGGGCATCACATACAACCTGGCAGTTGATGGAAGGGATGCCCCTGCGGTTGATGTAGACCCAACCCTGCTCACTGGTTGGTGCTATGATGCATATGTGCATGCAGTCTATTGAACCGACTGCCCCAGGGTATTCAGCTATTTGGTGGAAGAGACGCATATTGCTCGTCAACACCTCACATGTTGAGGACATATACGTGCTCACTGGCATGTGCTGACATGGCATCCAGGAACTGGTGGAATACTCTGCATGCTGATGCCTGTGAGATCCCCATGATATTCCCAGTTGTGTTTTGGGAGGTACCTGTGGCTAGTATACATAGGCGTACACATACCTTGGTATCCATTGGGATGGGTTCCCCTCGGTCAGTTTGGTGTGTCAGGTGTGGCCGGCACAGCTCGATAAATTCTAAATGTTTTCCAATAAACTCCAGAACAAAAACCACAGCGAAGGACCAACAACCTACACAAACAGCTTTATTGAAACAGTTGAGCGCTTTCTTCTTTTCTGTGATAAGGGACTTCTTCAGAACAAAATTACAAAATACTCACACACACTACTAACCCAGCCTTAAATAGTAAACCACTAATTACACATCAGTTAATTCTTAAAATGACATACCATATATTGAAAAAACAACATATTATATAAAACATGTATCCAATATAATTTGAAAATATGAGCAGATAATACCTAACATTACCTAAAATATTATGTTAGATAAATGATATTGTAAAAACAATGTACCAATCCCCTGAATAAGAAATTTAACCTAATATATGTCTTAATTTTAATATGCTAGGTAAGCTAATAGCCTCATTGATACCTGGATACTTTGTGGCATCAAGCCTAAGTTGCTATATTAGCTCACAGATATGCAAGTGGACATCTAGGCATCTACCTTGTGAAACTTTAAACAAATGTTGGATCACAAAAAATCTAAAAAAAGGTCTCTACATTTGTTAATATGCCTTGTTAATGCATTAGTTTGCCTATTATGTCAGGTGTCCAATAAATGCTCACTTATAAAAGACCTATTATTATAAAGACCAAAATTATTTTTAAAAAAGATAGGTCTTTTAAAAATATAATGGAAGGTACTAAGATAAATAGGGACACCGGTATGAATAGAAGAAAAGGGAATTTTAAGGGTCAGTACTGCAACTTTTGCCCCCATATTTTAGAAATTGGGGCAGTTTTGTGTTAAATGGAAAAACATTGAAGATCAATGGACATTTTAAGTAGCACTACTAATGTGGTTTATGTAGCTAAGTGTTTAATGTGCCCTATTTTTTATGAAGGTAAGACTGCTAGACCTTTTAAGAACAGAATAAGTAAGCATTTATTGGACATCTGACATAATAGGCAAACTAATGCATTAGCAAGGCATATTAACGAATGTAGAGACCATGTTTTTAGATTTTTTGTGATCCAACAGATGCCTAGATGTCCACGGATATCTGTGAGCTAAGATGGCAACTTAGGCTTGATGCCGCAAAGTATCCAGGTATCAATGAGGCTATTAGCTTATCTAGCATATTAAAATTAAGACATATATTAGGTAAAATTTCTTATTCAGGGGATTGGTACATTGCTTTTTACAATATAATTTATCAAGCATAATATTTTAGGTAATGTTAGGTATTATCTGTTCATATTTTCAAATTATATTGGATGCATATTTTATATAATATGTTGTTTTTTCAATATATGGTACATCATTTTAAGAATTAACTGATGTGTAATTAGTGGTTTACTATTTAAGGCTGGGTTAGTAGTGTGTGTGGGTATTTTGTAATTTTGTTCTGAAGAAGTCCCTTATCACAGAAGGAAAGAAAGCACTCAACTGTTTCAATAACACAGCTCAACAATTTGCAGTAGGAGGTCTCTGTCCACCCTATAGCACTCCACTATCTCCTGCTCATGTAGCCCCTGGTAGGTTACCCTGGGTCTGTACACTCTTATCCGTCTCCTCACTTTGGGTTGTTCGGCAGCATTGACATCCTCACCACCCTCAGCCTCTTGCACATTTTGTTCTATGTTGCCTGCTGCAGCCCTTCTCATTTTGTAGGTTTGTTAAAATTTCCCCGCTTGTATACACCGGTGATGTAGAATGTGGGAAAACCCAGAGGGGAAGGTGTTTGCTTAGTTTATAGTAGTGTTCTGGGCTGGGCTGGTCTGCTGCCTGTGTAATTGGCTGATTCCGATACATTTCACCTGCCAGCTACACTATTTCTCCTTGATTTCCGTCCTACTGCTGTTTTACCTTCCCATTGCCTTCCTGTTTAAGGTCAGGGGCGCGCTGCACAAACAGAATGCTCAAATGTTCACAGAACTGCTATTTCCTTGTTTATATTTTCTTTTTTCTTTACAACCCGGTACGTGGTGTGCACACCTGCTTGACTTTGTGAAGACTGCTAGGCAGGTTTAAACACACCCCCTGGCTTAGCTATGCTAGGCTAGGAGCAATCCAGAGCCACAGGGCACCAATCCGCTTACAGTATGCCTGACACCCCCCCCCCATGATGTCACCTATATCTTAGTCTTGTACTCAGCTATTCATACTCTTACACTGTTGAGACCTGGCTCACATGCTGGAGAAAACTGGGATTCACTATCCTTCCCCTCATTTGCATAGGATTGCCTGCTAATGCATAGTTACATGTCTCACACTGAGCCTCCCCTCTTGGCAACCATTCTTCACTGGCCAGGTTGTCTTCTGCCTGTCATTGACATGCATGGCAGAATAGTGATTTTAGTTAGAATTCTTATTTTAGGTTTATTTTATTATTTTCCCCCGATCCCATTTGCATGCCACTGCCCTATGCTTAAACAGCCGAGATCAGTGAAAAAAAATAAAAGTTCTTTTTTTTATTTATTTTATTGTTTGCAATGCCAATGGCCTTATACTTGGCTATTGGCATGCTTCCTCAATTATATGCAGCCTTTATTTGGAGCTGTTATAGCTCTGTTTTGGATTTTGCAGAAATGTACTTGGTTATTAACCGAGTACATTTTTGCAGATAGCCCTTGTCTTGCACGGACTATTGCAAGCTTCCTGGATTGCAAAATCACCTCATTTGCATGAATTTCTCCTGCAAATGAGGTGATTTGTATACCAGGGCTTAGTCCGTGCATGATTAGTGCAGGGGCTCTCATGCACACCCCTGCAGGCTGTTCCTGGCTCACACGGCAGACATATAGCCTGCTAGGGCTCCTGCACTAATCATTCATGCCGTGCAGGGCATCTAGAATCCGGGGGATTCTTATATCATCTGAAAAAATGTTGACAACTTGCAGTTATACTTCCAGTTCCTCATCTGATGAGTTATACAGTTTTAAATCATTGAAAATGAGAAGATGAGAAGTTTTTACACTTTGTGGTTTTCTAGGAGCCAAATTATAGCCATGGCCTAAGCTGTTAAGTAGACAACGTAATGGGGTAAGGGCAAGACAGAATAGCAGCAGTGACAGACAGTCACCCTGGAATATCCCCCTTTGAATTTTTTCCATAGAATAGTAATTTGTCTTTTATCATGGCTCAATTGCAAAGTGGTCTGCCACTGTTTCATGGTCACTGTAATATAATTGATCAGTGTAGGGTGCATCTTATACATTTTTAAGCACTCTTTTATCAATGAATGTGGTTTATCAAATGCTTTATTGTAGTCAGTTCATGCCATACTTAGATTCTTCCCCTTTTTACAGTTCTCCACTATGACTTTATTTAACAACAAATGATACTAGATTCTTCCCCTTTTTACAGTTCTCCACTTTGACTTCATTTCATAGGTTCATAGGTTCATAGGTTTGTACTAGGCTATCGACCCTAGGGCCTATACAAGCTTAGCCATAACAAATTATTTAACAACAAATGATCCTTTGTTCCATGTGACTTTCTGTTATTGTCCTTTTGTTCTACTGCCATAATTGAGCTTTTTTCTAAATGACTATAAGCTCGGACATCATCAATTCCAGTGTATAGTTTATATGTTGTTGGAAGGCAAGTTACTGGTCTATAGTTTTTAGGGTAGCTTGCATGTTCACTCAAGTAGGAGCATTGTTTTTCCTGTTGTTAGCCAGGTTGGTGTCTGTTCGGGGTGTGCATATAAATAGTTCTTACTCATAGCTAAATCCTGCAGTAAAGGTAATGGAATGTATGTTGAATACCCTCGTTCATGTAAGACATTTAAGTTATTAGAATTCATGGGTTGGGACAAGAGTATTGTAAACATGTATGTAGTATCTGCAACATTTTATAATCCGATAATGACTGATTAGTGATTTTTATTATTAGAAATAACATGTATATTTCCTGTCATTTTGCTGAATAACATACATCCAACAATTGAATTACAACTTTAAAAATGGAAGATGAATCATATGATTCAATATCAGGAAATTCAGTCACATCATTATCCCACAGTCTAATATGTCATATTGCTGTCCTAAATCTATTTGAAGAAAAAAATAGGGGCGAATAATTTAATTATTTAATATAAATTTTCTATAATTCAGGAAAATTATTTTTATTTGACATTGCAATAGTTCAAATTATGCATATAAAATATTTGACAATGAGACCATTCTTTTTATTCCTGAACTGAGATTGAAATTGGTTGCTTATGATCACTGCTCTACAAATGTTTTAAACTAACTAAATAAATATATTTTAATCAAATTTAGTCTGTATTCGAATGTAAAAACATTTTTATTCCAATATGAAGTTACATTTTTAAAATTTTAGATAATGTACTCATAATTAATTTCTTTAATGGTATCTGTGTTATTAAATAAAATTATTCCTAAATGTTTTAAATGCTTACAGTTTTAATTATATGCATATATGTTTGGTAAGAATGAATATATATATATATATATATATATATATATATATATATATATATATATATATAAATATATGTATGGGTCTACTTCATTTAATTGAAAACTCATTCCATTGGAACTCAAATGACTGGGACAAATTCACTGAAAGCTCACTTCACTGGAAGCTCATTTCACTGAAACTCATTTCGTTGAAAGTTATATATGTTTTTTTCCCCACTGTAGTACAATCCTGTAGTTAGTATATATAGTAAGGGGGGTGTGAGGGGCACAGCCCCCCACATTGGGGGTTATAGGGGGCGAAGCTCCTCACATAGTTTGGTTATATGTTGTTTTCCAGAAAGAGTTATTCATTGCACTTGTAAGTATTCAGCTGTATACTTTAAACGTTTACAATATGTGGGGGGCTATGCCCCCCACACCCCCTAACTCTAGGATCACACAGTGGGGAAAAGGCCGTCTATAACTTTCAATGGAATGAGTTTCAGTGAAATGAGTTTTCAGTGAAGTGAGCTTTCAGTGAATTGGTCGTAGGAAACTGACTTTCAGTGAAATGAGTTTTCAATGAAATGAAGTAGACCCATATATATATATATATATATATATATATATATATATATATATATATATATACACATATACATTTAGATTACATAAAAATACATTTGTTTAATTCTCTTTAATTTTATGATTAAAATTATTTAAGTTTATTTAAAGAACCATTCAACTAAATAATAGAAAATGTAACATTTATTAAAGTAATATATTATCTGCAAATAAAACTTTGAATCAAAGATATAATTCATTCTAAAGCCGTCTACATATTCATTCGTTTTAATTTTCTGTAGATGTCATTGCTAATATAAATAAAAGAGGAGAGACAGGAGAATAGTGCATGGTTCTTTTCCTTATATTTCTTCCTTCTTATGGCTAAAGTCCTATTTTGATAAGACTGAGAACTAATATATAAAATTTTAATAACTTTATAAAAAATCTGGAAATCTATCCTGGGAATTCATTAACATCCCACGCAACTCACTCCAAAGAGAATATGTTCATCTGGTTGTGTGTGATGATTGGCACCTCTACATGAATATGGAAGACTGAAAGCTACTCTACACATCAAGCAGCCCCTGCCTGTGTCCACAACACATGCTTATGCCTACACTGAGATATAGTAGGGCTCATGTAGACAATGTAAACACAGGAGTGTATACAAGCCTGAGTTTGTTAAGTGAGTACACACAAATGCCACAAGAACTGATAGGGCACCTTGAAATACATACAACACAGTGGAAACCTATCAATACCAGTGGACAAGGAAAGTTGATACATTTGGAAATTACACTGAATGCAGGTAGACAACATGTGGGAACTTCACTGGTATTGTCATGTGCATTGGGAAATAAAACACAGGAATGAATCAATTGGGATATTTGCTCAGATATGCATGTAAGACAAGTTTACAAATTCCCATGGCTTATAAGTATTGAATACCAATGCAGGGAAATAGGAAAGTACATAGATCGACGTGTGGACCACTGAAGAAAAGTAAGGAACACCTGCACATACTGCCCATACAAGTACTGATAGTGGAAACAATAACAGTTGTGACAGCGGCATGCATGTTGGGAAGGGTAGGCAATGAGATCGTTAATACATCCAAAATTGTAGTGCAATCCACAAGGATCTGCCACAGAAACAGAACTGTCATGTTGAATAGCATATTAATTGAAGATTATGCTGCAACATATGGGTACACACATAAAATGGCAACAAATGAGATGTAAGTACATAGGAGATTTGGGATATGTCATGGGAAATACACTAAGATGGAAATACTGGAAGACACAGGTCATGTGGTAGCAGTCTAATAATATCTGGGTTGTGTATGTGTATGAATGTCAGTGCATGCCTAGGGACATCATTACACATATGTGAAAGGAAGACTACTCATGATGGTAAACCCCAAGGAGAAGTAATCACAACAGAAGTATGCCTGCCATCAGTATTGTGTAATGACAACTGCTGCATTCGCTGTTTCACTTTATTATATGTGATGGTTGTGTAAAGCAGTTGTGGCTATATAAATACCATATTACGTGTGTACTACTTGCTGCTGCCACACATACACAGTTAATGCAGTTTGACAAAGTACACCTCTGGGGGCAGTACACTATCATGTTGTAAATAAAAAAAGATTCATGAATTGAGTAGTATGCCCCATATTGTAATCCGCAGATCACAACATGCAACATACCTTACAGATCAGGACAGTAGTACCATCAGGTAGTATGTGAACTGTGGAAATTGCTTAGAATTTGCATACAACAGGTGTACACTGCTCTGTAGCAATGCTGGTATCCTCTACTCATTGGCCACTACCTGAGTTACACAACCATCAGCAGTGCCATGCTGCCAGACCCAATTTCTCAGCTTTTTTCCCACAGAATGATAAAGGATAATAACTATTCTGCAACATTGTTTAAATATGTTGTTATGTGCTAGAGACATACAATGGATTACATGATAATACTGGGCATGCTGATAATGAAGCACATTACTTACTGGGTGAACATCACCTACCCATCACAGAAACATAACACATATCATAACACAGGTGATAAGACATTTATGTGCTACCATTATGTAGCAAGACAGACATCAAGATCTGTTGAATAAGTCATTCTTGCATATAACCAAAATATTGTGACAAAAACAATGAAAGGCGTAAGCTACTGGATTTAAATATATGCAAAATAAGATAAATTCCTCCACAATGGCAGATGTTTACAGTAAGTCAATTATAAACAATTGTTTTGAGAAGCCAATGCTGCCTGTTATTCCTTTATACACTCCATAGGTACACCTTGCCAGACTTACACACATGACTGTCTGATGTCATAGTTTATAGAGTTGTATATCAACAAGTAATCCCACAGAAAGAATTGCATCTGACTGTTTCTGACAATACATTTGAAGGGATTACAGAAGCAGTCAGTTATAATGGTTGATTCCCCTAAAGTGTATTCTGGGGCAGAAAAAGTTTTAGTCCTGTTACTGTTCACACAAGTGTGATTGTATCATGTCACCATCTGTTGGGTAAGCTAATCCTTTCTGTCAGTATTGTCTTACATACATACATACATTTCTGGATTGAACCCCTGCCTCTCTAGGTTCACACTCTATAGAACTAATTATTAACAGCTAATACCATAGAGGAAAACATATATAGAGTTGTCAGAGAACACACACCTGAAAGGATGACTAAATGTTTGTAAATTATCATATATTCCCTAAAATGCAGGTTGATGGATCAAAATCCTGTAGCCATGTTAGTCTTTGCACTAGTGTGTGCCAACCATATCACCATGTTTTGGGTAAACCAGTCATGTTGATTATTACCGGGTCCCACAATATACTGCTTATATGCTACTAAGTTTGAACCCCTTCCTATCTAGGTACTACACATTCTACCGAAATGTGTATTATCTGCTTACAGTACATGAGAAGTCTTACTACACGTGTGAGACAGCAGGTATTTGCTGCTTTAAATGTATGCCTATCTAAGTTCAAAATCTAGAAAATAGCGGACCAACAGCTGACACCACAGGAGTAGTCTTACTACAAGACTAAGAAGCAGCACATTTGAATGGATGACTTCCTCACTGTGTTACAAAGCAGATGTTTAGATTAAAAGGGGTTGAAATTGTCAGCCTTCTGGCTGAATAAACGTTTCTCATGAGTGGAACTGTACACAAAAGATCAGTTTGATAAGACAGTTCTACCTACTACTAAAGTCATATGCACTCATACTAGTCATTGCCAGATTTGAACACCTACCTTAATCCACAGTCTACCAAACTATGTATCAGCTGATCATGCCACAGGAGAAGTCATATCATAAGTCAGTGAAATAACTCATTTGAAGAGATTACATCAACATTTTTTGCAAAGCAAATGTTTGGCTTACAAGTGAGTGCAATAGTTTTGAGAACCCTCTACTTCTGTAAATTATTCCACTGAATGCAAGTGTACACAACAGGTCTTATAAGTCAGTCCTACCTATCACTACAGTCACATATGCTTATACTAGTTATTCATTGTTGGAAGTCCACAATCAAGAGAACATTGTATCAACCGACAATGTCACAGGTGAAATCATACTACAAATGTGAGAATGAAGACATTTGAAGGGTTGACCTAATCACTGCATTGAACAGCAGCTGTTTGGCCTAAAAGGGATTGAATTTCTAGAGGGAGCCCTCTGTCTATGTAAATGTCTCTCTCTTGAGAGGAAGTGTGCACCAGAGAACTGTTGGATAAGCCAGTCCTATCTGTCACTATAGTCACACACTCTCACTAGTTAGTCAATGCTGGATTCAAACACCTACCAACATGAGTCCACAAGCTACAGAACATTATATCAACTGCCAGTGGCACAGCATAAATCATATTACAAGTGTCGGACAGCACTAGAAATAGTTGCAGTTCACACGGCATATGTTTGGGTGAATGCACAATTTGTTGTGATAGACAGAGACAAGACAGCAATATGTTGATCACAACTTACTACGTACTGTAGGAATAAGTCATACATCACATCATTCAGAGATAGCATTGTGTCATGCATGATATCTTTGTATGTCAAACTAAGGTGTACACAGCAGTTATATGATGGCTGATACTTAAGATATCAACCAGTGGAATGCCACCCATGCATTCCTGTATGCTCATCTCAAGATCATTGTATAAAATTCTTGAGTTAGTTTGGGGATCATTGTCAAGACTTTGTGATGTATTTATATTGTGCAAAGCAACTGCAAGTCCTACACGCAATCCATATAACACTACACACATTAATACCACTATACACATATGTATCCAATAGCACCACTTTGTTGGAACACATTTAGAAAGTTAATGGGTTTCAGTGCAAAACTCAAGTACATTATGGAGTAACTAGACAGCATCACACCTCCTATTTTGACTACAATAAGCTAATAAACCATACACAAAGAGTACAGGCCACTGACATTTCTTTCTTTCTATCAGAATTACTTACTGAAGTGCACTGCAGGCAAGCTCATTTGTGCAATTGGCAGCAAAGTATTAGTATATGCATAATTATTTTTTGGGTTTTTGAAAATTAGAATGGAAAATAGCAGTGGTTACTGGTGCTGGATGCCAAGCATCACACAATTGAAGACGACAGACATATAAACAGTTATGTTTCTGAGCAATTTCAAATTTGCGTGAGTTGTGCTAACGTTTTGTGTGTTATCACAACATGTGTCATGATGAGTACAGTAAAATGTTTACAATATGGAGCATGCAGGGCACTACAATAACATACATTTTTTGGCTTTGTCCAGATTTCTTGCACTTACAGGTAAAAAGATATGAGAAAGACTGAGATACTGGCAGATTAAATAAATGAATAAGCAGGATACTTAGGGGAAATAACATATCTATCCTGTACTTCACAAGAGAAAATGGTAGGAGGTAGGAAGCCTTAACTAATGATTGACATATGCTGGGTTCGAACACTTGCCAGTCTGCATCAATATTCTCCAAACCTGCTCATTGTCTGAGCACAACCCAAAGGAAGTCATATATCAGTTAGTAAAACTCATACATTTGAAGGGAGAATACAAAAAGTATGAGGAAAGGGACTGCATGCATCAGACTTCATAACAGTAATAACAACTGAGACATCCCATATGGTGTATATAAAGCCTTGGAGTGAATTATACATATAAGAATAGCTGTCAGTATTGCATTCTGTCAGACAGCATGACTAGGCACAGTAGTATGAGGAGTAATGTATGAATGTGGTTGAAGGTAAAATCTTCAGCCATTGCCATAGGAGAAGGGAGGGTAGCATGCATAATGGAGTAAATAGCCTTCCACGAGCACTCTGATCATGGTATAGACATTTTATATATAAAAAAATGTAATTATGCTCTGCTAAACTTGTTAAACTTGTTTTAGGTGGTCTTGCTGAATTTTTACTTGCCTCAGTGATGTAAAGAAGTTTGTTTGCTTCTTTATTGGTCTTTTATTCCTTCAGCAACATCTTGCACAGCTGAGAATATGTCTTTCAGGACTTCTTCTTTCTCACTGACTGTGGAGCTGAGATCTAAAACAGATAACCTGATAGCACTAGTGACCAAAATTCTAGTTGACACAGTAGAACTGAAACAAGAGGTTGTGTCACAGAAAGTACTGCTTGACCAATGTCACAGTCAGGTGCAGAGTTTGAAGATGTATTACAGTTGCATGCAGCATAGCTGCACTCCCAGGCCAACCACCTTACAAGTCACAACACTGACATTCTTTACACAGGATGCAAAGTGGAGGACCTCAAAAGTAGGAGACACAGGAACAATCTATGTCTAGTAGAAGGAGTGGAAATGGAGAACCTGTGTAGCTTCTTAGAAGAACATCTTCTTAAAGTGCTTAACTTACCTTCAGCAAGTCCAGTCATGATCGAGAGAGGACACAGAGACCTTCATTCTTCTTCACCAGCTGGGAAGCCACCAAGACAAATTATCTTTCTTCAACTGTGCCAATAGAGAAAGGTTGCTATGGACTACAAAAACTAATTTTACTTTTTCTGCTTTGCTGACATTATGTCTATTTATTCCAGGATTTTTCTCAAGACGTCATGCAGTGCAGAAGAGCTTTTGCCACAATCGGGAACCTTTATTATAAAAATGGCATACCCACTTCCTTTAAAAACTTGTACACTTTATGCATCTAATCTAACTAGGACAACTATACTTTTGAAAGTGCTGAAGTGGCTAAGCAGTTTCTTCAGTACTGCCTGCTCTTAGCAACTGTGCCAAGTGACTCCCTGCCATCAAATAACCATTTATTGGAGAATACTAATAGAAGAAGTAATGTCCCTGACCATACAAGAGTCTCTGTGGGCCAGGGGAAATATGCTGCAATCATCAGCATGTATAATAGAATCAGATGGAGCCACAGTTAGCTTCAGACTCTGAGCTAGGTATGCATTTTCCACCTAGCCCTGATTCTAGAGTGAGAATGCAGTCCTCCAAATCAGTATCTAAGTGTCTCTTCAGCCAGGATGTCTCAGATGCTAGCAACCATTTCCTCCCTCGACTGGACCTTGAGAACAGTGACATCAATGCAAGGCCCTGGAGTGAGTTAGTGGACGAATCTGAAGATGTCATGGAGGACAGTATGCCCCTGAAATGGCACAAGCCAGTAATGCCTATTATTCTACTGGGATTGAGAAATGTATCACAAATAGGAAAAGTAAAAATAAGCAGAAGATTCAGCAACAAAATATTCAGGCAAAGTTTCATGAACTAGGACCAAGCTAAGTTCATTTGTGGAGATATTTTCTCATCATGATACAGTGAATAGGGGTGATCTGAGTTACTGAACCAGTAACAGTATATGAAAGACTGGCACACCACCCCTAAATGGTATTGCTTTCTCACATTGCAGACTTATACTTTGTTGAGTGTCAGTTATCACTGGTTATTCATTCTTCTGTTGAAATTTGTATTATTTCTGACTGTCTGAAATCTGTAATTGAAGATGGTTGTCTCTGTGTCTGTGAATGTTAATGCACTTGGATTGAACTCTTAAGGCCAATCATAATGTGGTACTGCACTGGCTGCATAACTTATCTGCAGATGTTATATTTTTTCAATAATGTAAACTAGACAGGTGTTTTTTTAAGATGTTCAGTAGTGTTTTTTTAGGAACTCCAAAAGTGACAGAAGAAGAAAGAATAGATAATGATAGATTTGTGGTAGTAAGGAGCTGCTGGAAAGGAAGGAAGATTACACTGTCACATATTTGTATTCCACCTAAAACTGCTACAATGGAGCTTAAGAATTTCTGAGAGAAATAATCAACTTTCAGCAGGGAATATTACTTATAGGTGGGGGCTGCAACTTGATGTGCAAACAGTGAGGATGTATCTGGGTGGCCTTGAAGGGAAAATATAACAAAAGAGGGTAGATGTCTGAAGAAATTTATAAAATATTTTGTTTGGAAGACATTAATTCAGCATTAGAAACTTAGAATTTATATATTATTCCCCAAGGTAAATAACTGGGTTAGACTAGATAGAAATTATATTTCAGATGAACATGTATATTTAATTGAAAGATTTAACACACATCCAATAAATATTTCAGATCATGCAGCAATAAAAATGAAGATACAAATGCAGGGGAATGAGGTACAAATGAGACACTGGCTTTTCCCACCTACTTGTTAAAAAGAGAGAAATTTAAGGAATGGTGAAAGATATTCAGGAGTTATTAGAGAAGACAAAATTTTCTTCAGATGTTATAGCTGATGAGTGGGTTAAAATAAAATGTAGTTTAAAATAGGGTAGTATTAAAAGAAAAAAAACATAGTTAAGAAGTAATAGGAATTATTTAGAGGGGCTGACAAAGGTTAAACTATTGCAGAATAAGGGGAATTTCACAGAACAAGAAGAGGTGCAAATGCAAAGTGCTAAAGAGAAAATAAGGGATTATCTGGATAATATGCATGAGATTAGAAAGATTGCTGTTAAGCAACTAACTGTTTTTTGATAATAACTTTAGTATACAAAAACTTTTAGCACAGTGACTTAGGCAACAGAAGGCAGAAAGGATTGTTGCCAAACTTAGGGAGCCTATAACAAGAAAAATAACCAGAGATCCTGCAGAGGTATAAGAAATATTTCCAGAAATTTAATTTTATTTATTTATTTACTTTTTATTTTACATTTGTTTACTGGGAGTGTCCAACTGGGCCAGATGCCCATTTTCAGTGGAGGCCCAGGAAGAAAATCTCCACACACAAAACAAGTTAAAGATTATAAAATGTCAGTAAATACATTTACAAATAACATAGGACAATAATATGAAAACTGGTATAATTACATATTGGAGAGGTACAATATGCTATTCATAAAGTTATGACATAGGTAGCAGAACTGTAGTTAGAATCTAGGGAGTTAGAAGATCTGTTTCGTAGGTTGCTACTAGTCTGTGGAGAAAAGGCAGTAATAATGACAACAAGGATGATTAGATCTTGAGATCTAGGTGAGGAAGAAAGCTTGGAAGGATTTAAAGTGTAGTAAGAAGACAAGAGAGAAATCCTGGATGGATTTAGTGATAGAGGTTGACAGGAGGGGTCTATATTATAACATTGAAATCTACAAAGATCGAATGTTATAATATCGAACCCTAAACACCGAAATCTGCAAACATTGAGCAGTCAGAATCGCGATTATTTTTCCCAGGGAAAAAAAATCGCTATTCCAAGAAACATACAAACAACACAAACACACACAAAAACAGCAATCCACACACATACACTTAAAATCCTACACCTAAACTAAACTTTACATACACTACTAGCTATCCACTTACCTTAACCCAACCCTAAGCCTAAGGTCTGTCACTATCGCACACTCACCTCACCCACGCCCTAACCCTAACTCACCTAACCCGCCCCTTAACCTACACACAATCGCACACTTAACTGAACCCGACCCATAACGCTCCAAAATATTGAATGCTGAAAACAGTGAAGCCACAGCAACGGCCCACCGAATTCTTTCCCTGGGAAAGAATTTGGTGTCCTGCTGTTTTCAGCGTTTGACAAAACTGGTTCAATATCATAACATTTGAACTTTATAAAATTTGATGTTATAATATTGACCCGACAGGAGTTCAGAGCAGTGCTAGGAGGGTATAGAGAGAGGGGGTATAGGGTTAACCAGGGGAAGTACAGGAACCGAGCCAGTTTTTGCTGAAGTGGTCTTGGAGGAGTAGTTTAAATTTGTGTGTATTGGTGATGTTTATAATTTGTTGAGAGATCGTGTTCCAGATTTGGGATGTTTTCTGTGAATATAGAGAATCTCCAGAAGTATTCTCCAGGGTATAGGGTTAACTAGGGGAAGTACAGGAGCAGAGCCAGTTTTTGCTGAGATGGTCTTGGAGGAGTAGTTTAAATTTGTGTATATTGGTGATGTTTTTAATTTGTTGAGAGATAGTGTTCCAGATTTGGGATATTTTCTGTGAATATAGAGATTCTCCAGAAGTATTATAGGCTTTTGAGACTTTTAGTAACAATTTCTCAGAGGATCTTAAAGCTTGTGTGTTGCTGAATGGTTGTATTAAGTTTAGGAGTGCTGGGCAGGTGTTGGGTTGAAATATAATGGAGTGAGCAATGGCTAGATGGTTTATGTTGAGTAGGTTAGGTAGTTCAGTCTAATTAAGTTCCCATAAAGCTGTTCAGTGGTGAGATCTACTGGGAAGACTAAGGGAAAATCTGGCTATTTTATTGCAGCAGGCCTCCAATTTGGTTAAGTCTGATTTTCTAAGGTTAGTAAGGATGGGTAAGGCATATAGTAGTGTGGCTAGGAGATGTGACCTGGCTATGGCATGTCTGGTAGAAATGGTGAGGAATAGTTTAGCTCTGTAGAGTGACTATTGTTTGATGTGGACTTTTTAATGGTTAAAGCTAGATGTTTATCAAATTTAAGTGAGTTGTCAGTTGTTATGCCAAGCAGTTTTGTGTGTTCAGTGGGTTGTATTCTGGTTTTGTCAGAAGATTAGATGGAGAAGGAGGGTTGTTTACCTTGTGGTATGCTTTTTGCAAAGACTATTACTTTTATTTTGTTTGGGCTAAGTATTAGTTGGTGGTCTGAGAAATATTTTTCAATTTCTAGAAAGGATCTTTGTGTTTTTTCAAGGATTATGGAGAGGATTGGGGCTGAACAGCGGAGAGAGGTATCATCTGCATATTGTATGACGGTAGCTTTACTAGTAGTGGTACATAGTTTATTTGTAAATATAGAGAAGAGAAGTGGTCCTAGGACTGACCCTTGAAGGATACCTATAGAGATAGGCAGTAGGGGGAGAGTGAGTTTAGCCACTTGACTGCTTGCTGGTGATCAGTTAAGTAACTGTGGAACCAGGTTAAGGCTGTATGGGATAGATTTAGGAGTGCTAGTTCAGTTAGTAGTTTTTGGTGGGATACCATATTGAAGGCTTTTGACATGTCAAGAAAAACTATGAGACTAATTGACCGTCATTTCTAAGTTGGTTGATGGCATTAGTAAAGCTAACTAGTGTTGTTGTGGTGCTGTGCTTAGGTCAAAAGCGATGTTGGGAGGTAGAGAGGAGGTTGTTGGCCAGTAAGTAATCTAGGAGTTGTTTGTGTATGCATTTTTCAAGGATTTTGGCTAATGGATGGAGAATGACAATTGGTCTGTAGTTAGATAAGTCTTTTGGGGACCCTCTTTGTGTAGGGGGATGAAATTTGAGATTTTCCAGAGTTTTGGAATGTATTTTTTAGGGGGATGATATCTGAGATTTTCCAGAGTTTTGGAATGTACTGTTCAGAGAAGGACTGATTGATTAGAATGGATATGGAATAGGTGATATTATCTGCTGCTAACTTAAGGAATTTGTTGGAGAGTAGGTCAGCAGCAAGGGATGTTGATTTTAGTTTGTTTAAAAGTTGTTTGATGGTATTGGTTTGTATAGTTTTGAAAGTAAATGAGTTAAGACTTGCTTGGGATTCTGTGGGAATTGTTTGTGGAGTATTGTTATCATATTTTACCAGAAATAGTATAGAGTTAATGAAGTGGGTATTAAATTGTGATGCTATACTGTCAGAGGAATTTGAAGTGGTAGGAAATGGAGTAGAACTTTGTCCTGGATTAAGAAGTTGTTTTATGGCGCTCCAGAATTTCTGGGCATTGTTTTGGTGTTTTTGCTGTAATGTAGTATAGTAAGCTTTTTGTCATTTTTTATTTGTTTTTTGCTTTGGTTTCTTAATTTGAAATAGGTGAGCAAAGTATGTTTGGGACTTGGTTGCTTAGTATTGGGACCAGGCACTGCCTCATTGTTTGAGGAGTTGCCTGGTCTCCTTTGAGAGCCATGGGAGTTGTTTTGATTTAATATGTATCTTCCTAAGTGGGGCTAGAGTATTCGAGGAATGTTTGGTTGAAGTATTGTACTGCTAAGTCTAAGGGCAGATGTTTTAGAGGACCAGCTGCATTTTTCAGAAGGGATTTGAAGAGTTCAAGAGAGAAGTTTCTTTCATTTTTGATATGCTTGTATATGGTGTTTTTCGGGTACTGGTCAGTGCTGTAGCAGGTAGGTGGGCAGGTGGTCACTCAGACTGTCTAGAAGGTAGTCAGTGTGTTGACAGAGGTTGGGTTTGTTTGTTAAGGTCCAGTTGAAGATGGTTTGTCTAGAACTATTTTGTCTAATCTGGTTGGGGAGAGCATAATCTGGGAGAAACCATACAAATTGATAAAGCTGGATGGGTTGTTTTATGAGCAGGTGTATTAGTCTAGACTGAAATACCCCATGACAATGGTTTCTTGAATAAATTTTGATGCTATCCAGCAAAGAAGGTTTTCAATTTTTTTCTGGTTATTTCCAGGTGGGATGTATATAGCAATACTTATTATGTTTTTTTGGGTTAAGTTCAAGGCAAAAGATTAGCATTTCAGAGTCAGAGGGCCCTGGGGGCATACTCTAAGTGGGATAAGTTTAGGAAGTTTTTATACATTATTGTGATTCCACCACCTTGCTTTAGTAATCTGTCACATCTGAGTATATTATATCCTTGTGAAAGGATTTCAGTAGCTTGTATATGTGGCTTAAGCCATGTTTCTCTTAGTATGACTACATCGAGAGAGTATAATGCAAGGTTTGCATGGAAGTCATGAATTTTATTGAGTATACTTCTGAGATTCATACCGAATATTAGGAGGTTAGAGGAACTGTAAGTCAGGTTGGAGATGTGAATGGGAGACTTGGCTAGTGTGGGTAGAGTTTGTTCTGAAATTTTAAGGCCTGTGTTGGGGTGTATATCTCCACTTAGTTTAAGTTTTATTAATTTGTGCAGAAATAGGTTGGATAATGTTGGTTGTTATCTAGATATTTTGCATAGCAGATGTGCTATATCATGTGAATGGGTGTATCTGAAAGTGAATAGCTCAGATTAGGAGGTATTATAACAGTGTGGGAATATAACAATATTAGTTAAGGTAGTGAGGTGTGTAGTAGGGAAGGGAATTGTTGGTGAGTAGCCATGTGCTACATTTTGGTTGTAATAGGAGGCACTATTGTACGTTATGATGAGTAGGCTAAGTAAGAAAATGTGTAGGAGTAACATAATGTGTAATGTACTGATAGAGTGAAGAGAGAAAGTGTGTATATGAGGTTATTTTTTTGGAGAAAGTATATGAGAGAAAAATATATCCTAGCCAGTAAGTAGGAGTGGTGTAGTGCTGATGGGGTTAGTCCTTATTGGTTAGTTGGTTAATGGGTGGGGTTAGAGGTTAACTATAAGTTTAGATGTATTGAGGGTGGGTAGGAATTGGGGGTAGGGATCACAGATATGCCAGAACAGGTCAACCCTGGCTGTGATGTGTGATATGCAAGAGGAATAGAAACCAATCAGAAATCTTTAGAAAACAGTATTTAACTATACACACTTTAGTTTAAACCTTATTTATAGCAATAAAACATAAGCTATATTCCAGGAATGTTGTATCTCTGTGCTATTTTAGGACATTCCTGTTAAGTTTTATCTTCAACATGGAGAATTAATTACTTATCATAGATTTTTTTTCTTTATTTTATAGATTGCAGTTTGTTGTGGGGAAATACTGTGGGGGGAAGTATGCAACTACTGCTCTTGGTGGAGGGGTCGTCCATGCAGTAGTAGGGTTGAGGAAAACACAACAAAATAAAGTTATTCCAAGCAATTCCATGACTACAGCAGCCTAGACTCTTGGATGCTAGACACCTACAGATGTTAAAAGTCACTTTGGTTACCGGACAATGTCCAAGGATGTCCAGGCACTTTAGAATGTGGGTTTTGTGTTTGGCATGATCTTGCTGAGGGGAGGGGAACTTGTATGACACTGTGAAGAGGCTTGGTTTACGCACAATGTCCAAGGATGTCCAGACAATTTAGAATGTGGGTTTTGTGTTTGCCACAATCTTGTTGAGGGGTGAGGGGACTGGTTTGATCCTGTGAAGAAGCTTGGTTTAAGAAGTTAAGAGTCACTTTGGTTACTGGGCAATGTCCAAGGATGTCCAGGCACTTTAGAATGTGGGTTTTGTGTTTGCTGTGATTTCACTGAGGGGAGGTTTGGTACTTGTTTGTCCTTGTGAAGAGGCTTGGTTTACGCACAATGTCCAAGGATGTCCAGACAATTTAGAATGTGGGTTTTGTGTTTGCCACAATCTTGTTGAGGGGTGAGGGGACTGGTTTGATCCTGTGAAGAAGCTTGATTTAAGAAGTTAAGAGTCACTTTGGTTACTGGGCAATGTCCAAGGATGTCCAGGCACTTTAGAATGTGGGTTTTGTGTTTGCTGTGATTTCACTGAGGGGAGGTTTGGTACTTGTTTGTCCTTGTGAAGAGGCTTAGTTTACAAACAATGTCCAAGGATCTCCAGGCACTTTAGAGCATGGGTTTTTCCTTGCTGGAATCTTGTTGAGTGGTGGGGGACTTGTTTAATCCTGTGAAGAGGCTTGGTTTAAGAAGTTAAGAGTCACTTTGGTTACTGTACAATGTCTTCGGATGTCCAGGCACTTTAGAATATTGGTTTTGTGTTTACCACAATCTTGCTGAGGGGTGAGGGACTTGTTTGACCCTGTGAAGAGGCTTAGTTTGTGGTCAATGTCTAAGGATGCCCAGGCACTTTAGAATGTGGGTTTTGTGTTTGCCACAATCTTGCTGAGGGGTGATGGACTTGTTTGACCCTATGAAGAGGCTTGGTTTAATTAGGATGAGACCTTGCCTTGGGAGGCAAGCAGCTGCAGTGGGATTTGTAAAAATGGTGCCCAGTGTTTTTAATACATCAGGTTATCCAGTCATGAACATTTGTATAAAGGAGAAGAAATATAGAAATCAAGAAAGATCTAAAATCTAAATATTTAAGGAAGAGGTAGATGAGACTCAACAATTAACAGTTAAGGTAGGAGGGGATGATATAAAAATGATGATCTATAAGCAATCCGAGGCAAAGTCTCCAGAAAGAGACAGTATTCCTGTGGAAGTTTGCAAATTAAGAGGAAAAACTGATAAAGATCTAGAAGGCCTTGTTTAACAGTATTGTAAAAGAAGGGAAAGCACCAGCATCCTGTAAGAAAGCTGTGGTGACTCTAATTCCTATAGATGATAAAGACCCATCAGACCTTGCTTTATATAGGCCCATTTCAGTTTTAAACCATGATTACAAAGTGTTTATGTCTATAATAACTAAAATAATGGCAAAGGTACTGCCAGAATTAATAGATATGGATCAATGTGGTTTTGTGGAGGTGAGGCAAACATTTGACAACACTAATGGAACAATGATGATCCAGAGGGAAGCAGAGTCAGTCTTGATGCACAGAAAGTAACATTGTAAGCTGGGATTTTATGAGTAGGGTAATGGGAGCATTTGCATTCCCTGGTACAATAAAAGGTTAATTAAGAGGAAATATGAGGGAGTGGAGGTAAACAATAAAGTGGGTGGGTTTCTCTCTGATAAACTGCATCAGAACAGTGGAACCAGGCAGGGTTGTAATCTTTTCCTTTATTTGCTTTATATTTAGAGCCATTGACAAAGAAAATAAGATTCTCAGAAATTCAAGGATTTAATTGGTATGATAATCAAGAAAAGTTGGCTTTATTTGCAGATTATATTATTTTATACCTGATAAATCCAGAAAAGGATATCTCAGTGGTGTGTGACATTTTGAGATAGGTTCGAATCTTTTCAGAATATAAAATTAATGAAGATAAAATAAAGGATAGAGATGTAAATTGTTTACCTGCAAATTAATCGGGTCAGCAATACCCATATTTATGGAGACATAATATAATGAAGTAATTAGGCATATGTATTAAAAAAGGCTTCTGTTATGGCAGCTAAGGATATGTGGGAAGCAAGTAAACAAAAGATAATACAAAAAACTGAGCACCTGGATGCTCTTGTTTCTGGATGTGTATAAAATACCAGCAATGAAAAGGTTTTCAGTCCCTTTAGTTTTGTACATAGGTCAGGCATATTTGTATCAACCAGAGGAGAAGTTGTGGCCAATAATTCATAAAAACTTGAAGGCATTTATCTCAAAGGGGAAGAGGGCAAGGATTAGGTGGGATACATTTATCCTTCCAATAGAGCAAGGTGATTTAGGATTACCTGATTTAAATAGATATTTAGAGCTATGCAGTTAAGGCTCATATACATAACATAAGCAGAAAATCACAAGTTAAAGTTTAAAGGAATGATGATGTGGGGGGAATTCAAGAAATAAGAATAGAATGGGATTTTGTATGCATATCCTTAAGAATAACAACAAGACATTGATAATATATATTCATAAAGTAGAAGAACTTATTCTAAGAACTAAACCAACACAAGAATGGAGAAATAGATTTTGCTGATAGGGATGACTGCAAGTAGGGGTAAGAAAATAGGCAAGGGGTGGAATTTACTGGAGAAAACTGGAAAATGAACAAAGGTATTGGAAGTGGATACTAGAGATGGAAAGGTAATAGAATGAGATAAGACCAAGAAGGCATTAAGACTCTAGGCTAGAAACTGCCTTCCTTACCAAGAATTGATATCAGACTACAGGCAAATAGAAAGGGATAGCATAATCCTAAGTGAAAGACCTGGTCTACAAGAGTTTTTAGTTGAATCTGGAATAGAAACTGAAATTAAAAAGGACTAATCATTAGGCCATATAAAATAATGCACAATAACTGTAAAATCAATCAGGGAAGGTTAGAAAAGATTGGAAAGAGAGAGTGGATAAACAGTTTACAAGGGAACAATGGGAGGGCATATGCATGGCTCCCAAGTATGCAACAAAGTGTTTTTGCTTGGGAGTGTTTGCATTGGTATTTTTATATCCCAAGCAGACTCCAAAGAATTTTTCCTCGGGTAGATGGCAAATGTTGGAGGTGTGATGGGGAAGAAAGAGGTAACTGGAAACATATGTTTTGGGACTGTAATGAGTTGGCAGATTTTAAAGAATTCCCTGCTGAGTGCCCTGTTAGAAATATTTGGTGAGCAAATGGATGTAACTAAGGAAATTATTTTTTGAGCTGAGACACAGACATAGCAAGGCCCTGTTAAATTTAATTCTGGTGGCTGCCAAAAAGTAATTAGTAGAAAATTAAAATCAAAGTCTAATCCAAATGTATTTGAAGTATTTAATATTGTAACAGAGGTAAAATAACTGGAAGTGGGATTTTTAGAAAACAGAAGTAGCAAATTATATAGAAATAAATGGGAATTGTGGGAACAGTATATGGTGAATAATGCTCTTAAGGAGGAGTGAAGTTTAATTCAAGGCAAGAATTAAGCAATTTAAGTAATGTTGGATTGATGATAGTTTTAAAAAAGAACATAATGATGTATAATCAATGTAACTAGAAACATTAATCTGGCTTCTTTTCATTTATAATAATGAATGTTTCCCTATGTCTTAACTGATAATTTAATGAAGGTGTTTAAAAAAATAGAAGAGGGTAGAGTACTTTGGGCCACATTCAACACCAAACATGGATGGCTGACCCTTGCCTATGTTTATGGGCCAAAGACTGATCATCCTTTGCTTTTCTGCAGAGTATTTACTTCTCTGGAGACATGTAGATTTGCTAACTCTGTTGTGCTGATTTGGTAGGGTTTTACCATGACACTTGACTCTGTCAAAGATAGAATGCTTCCACAAGCTGAAAGGCACTTTAGGAACCATAGAGTGACACATTATTGTATTGAGAATATGGGACTAGAAGATCTATGGAGATATCTACACCCAGAGGAGGAAGGTTGCACTTTTTCTCCCCTCCAGCAGGTTGCACTACTGCCTGACATTGAAAGACATTACACCACAGACAGAAAATGTTGACATCGTTCCCAGCACCCTTTAACAATCATGCTGCTATAGTTTGCAAACTCAAATTTCATTTTAACTAGCACAAACGAAATATGGAGGGCAAACCCCCTTATATTTCAGGAACAAAACATACTCGCTAATATAAGCAAAAGGTCACAACTGTTTATTGATAAGAATCTGCTAGAATCTTCCCCTACCCTATTGTGGTGGGCATCATTTAAACTGGGGCTTAGAAGTCTCTGCTCTGCAGCAAAAGCAATGATTATGTAGAGATTCTGTCAATAACTCAACAATCTACAGACGTGGGCTGATGCAGAGGTTTTATACTGTAGGCAAACTAGGTTTCGGGATGCTAGGTCTCTACAGATCTATAAGCTGGCCCAAAAACAGTGCAGCCAAGTCACATATGATCTATCAGTTCTCCATCTCAGATGATTTAAAGTATGATAATGGGTCATTGGCATCATCCTCTCTAAATTCCTGTTTTTTCGGGCCAGCACAGGAATAGGCAATGTGTTATAAATGCAGATGGTCTTGGGTACCAGGGAGATGATTACCAGAACAAAGGACAGCAACAATGTATTTTCAAGTTATTAACAAGCTTTATATAGCCAGGAAAGGGAGAGCAGTGAGTATATGAATTCAGTGGTTAACAGTTCCTTCAAGAAGCTGCCCTGCCTATTATATTCCCGTAACAGGTCACACTGCTAAACAAGCCCATTGAGTTGCTGTAAATGGTTCACATTCCAGGCCTCTGCTTGTAAACTTTTCATCTCCCAAGCCCCTGTTTACACTTATCAAGGGTACCAGAACTTGTCAGAGATTTGGGATGCATGGCTAGGCTTAAAAAGGCCCTTGTGATCATTAGCCTAGAAAACACCTATGAACCTATAAAGCTTTCTGTATGAATCAATAAAAGAGTATTTTTGACAAGTCTAAGCTGGTCAATCTGAATGTTATTAATCAAATAAATTCAATGGACTTGAATTCCTCTGAGGTTAACAATGTTGTGAATAAATGGCAGGACTTTGAAAACATTTGTGAATTTCTTTTGCCTGGATATAAGAAAACAATAACTAACAGTTTATACAGGACTACTCCTCCATGCTGGAATACTGGTCATACTAAACTTCCAAGAAAAAAGAGGGAAAAATGTAGACTCTGGAAAAGGTTCAATAGAAATTATTTAAAACAGGCCTAAAATTTAGTCTCTAGAAGGTTAAAAACCTCTGAGATTATCAAAAAGTAAATTTGAAGATAATTTAGTAAGTAGCCCTACTTTTATTCTTAAGTTACTTTGCATTTTGGGAACCAATGGTTACCAGAAAGGCTCATCCAGACTCTGCTACACTTTGCTGTGAAGGAAAGGTTAGTTTGCTGTTATTTTTTGTATTTCTGTATTGCCTTTCTATATTTTGAATACTGTAGTTTGTTTTCTTTACCTTGTGTTTTGCTTGCATTCTGTTTAACAGCATATTAAAACTTCAAAAGAGACCACAGCTCTCTCTGTTCTGAGTCAGGCAGAATTTTTTCCCTCCCTTCCACCCATTTAAGTTGTCTTGTTAAATACCACTGTCTTTCTAGTTGCCCGCCTCTTATGTTAATCTGACCATATATCTCATTTCTCTCTACTTTCACTGGCTTATGTGAGTAATCACAAAACCATCACTTTTGAAATCCCACCCTTCAATTATTTAAATTTATTGGCCATCCTACAGTATTTCATAGTACCAAAATACAAAAGTAACCACCCCTTTCAGTCCATCTTGCTGTTTTAAAAATAGTAACTCTCCACTAAACCTTAACTTTTTAAACAGGTAAAACTCAAGTTACCTACTTTCATATCTAACTTCTCTAGTGCACACTGCAGAGTGCATTCTTTTCAATCTTACCTTTAAGCATCCCTGTTACTAGCACTTTCTCTAATACCTAAAAAGATCATCTCTACTTGACTCCAAGTAGACTTTTCTCTATCTGTTAAACCTAGCACTTGCTCCTACAGTACTTATTACCTTGATACGGCACTCTTATAGATAGCACCCCAAAAAGGCAAACCCCATTTCTCGGTCACTCACGTCCCCCGGAATCTCTTTTAAAGTTTTTTTGTCTAGTCCTTCTAGCATGTCGAGGGATCAGTTGCTAGTGTCCTCTCCTGCTCAGCTGGTGAACCTGGGAATATTGAGGCAATGTTACAATTGCCTCATGTACACAGACAACCCTCTCCTCCTCCCACAAAACACAAATACATGCGAGAGATGCAACTATACGGCCAAACTGGAGGCTGAGCTCTCTCAACATAGGACTGGCAAGACCAGTCAGGAGGAGAAGGTTACCACACACACTATAGACCCAGTCTCACATAGTACCATCACAACCTCAAATCATACACATAAACACACAAAGACATACTCGGCGGCTCTGATCAAAAATCTACCAAAACAGCAGAGGCCACCAAAGCAGACACCCAAACAACCACCACCTCAGAACACAACAACTGCAACACATAGACCTCACAGTCAGAGTGTCAAACAGTCACAGCCCTTAAGGCCAAACACAATGCCAGACACACTAGTCATTGGTGACTCCATAGTCAGACACACTGACGTCCCGCTCACCAGACTGAGTAAGGAGAAGGTCACAGTAAGCTGCCTGTCGGGTGCTAGAATCCGCCACATAACGCAAGCACTCAGGTCTCTCAACAGCAGGTACAAATATGACTCAGTCATTGTCCACGCTGGTGTAAACGACCTGAGACGTACCTCCTTGGACTACATGAAAAGAGACATTGAGGAGCTCTCTGATTATGTAGCCCAGGCAGGTATGACCCTGACCTTGAGCAGTATCCTACCTTCACCAAGAATGATGCCACAATACAGAGATAAGATGATCAGCTTTAACAATTGGCTTAAACTCTGGTGTCATTCAAAGGGGATCCAATGTCTGTCTGCCTGGGATGACATGCTGGACAAGCCACGCTGCCCAAGGGACGGCTTGCACCTGTTACCCTGGGATTCCGGATATTGGCAAAGGCTCTTGCCACCCCATAGTGCCTTTTTAGGCAAGGCTCAAATTCTAAACCTACCACCCTAGAACACAAAAAGGAAAAAACTAAGGGTAATGCTGCTCAATGCCAGAAGTCTAAATCTCAAAATGCACGCACTCGAGGCCCTTCTCAGTATGGAGAACATCGATGTCTGTGCAGTGACAGAAACCTGGTTCAGGGCTCCTGAGAGCACCCCAGCACTATCAGGTTTTACCTCTTATCAGGCGTTCCGCCCCAAAATCCGGATAATACCAAGAAAGGAGGGGTATCCATATTCATCAAAGACACCCACACCTCAAGACTGGTGGCAACGCATGATGCATCGGAGACCATCCAGGTGCAATTAACCATAGGCAAGACTGCTCTGCAAATTGTAGCATGTTACAGGCCACCCTCACAAACTCAGGAACCTCACATGGCCTTCCTGAAAACACTAGAGGGATAAATGTATCACCAAACACCATCATACTAGGTGACTTCAATTACCCTAATATAGACTGGGAACACTACTTGAGCCCAAACACCTAGCCCAAAAGTTCCTGGAATTCATAAACTCAAATGCCATGGAACAACTAGTCACCATCCCCACAAGAGGAGAAAACATACTTGATCTCATCATCACGAACATGGGAGCACAATGTTCAACACCGGAAGTATACCCCTCACTGGTGAGATCAGATCACAAACTAATCTCGCTGGAGGTCCTCATCCCACCCCACCTGAAATAAAAGACCACAGTAAAGAACTTCTCAAAGCCGACTTCACACTTCTAAAGACTAGTGTGGTCTCCTTTAAGGCCCCCGAGCCGACGGAAAACAGTACTCAAGCCGCTGAATCACTTACAAATGCCTTCTACCAGCACCTGCAGGACTGCATGGATAAGGCAATCCCAAGCAAAACAAAGACTCTTTGTACCAAAGGCAAGCGTCCACTCTGGTGGACCCCAGCCATAAACAAACTCTACAACAAAAGGAGGAAGCTACTACAAGATAGAGCAAAATCCTTAAAAGGTAAGACACCCTTGATCACTATAAGTAAAAACTAAGAGCTCTCATAAAATCATCCAAAGCAAATTTTGAGAGAAAAATAGCTAAAGACTCAAAAGACAATCATAAGGCCTTCTTTAGCTATGTTAGAAACCTGGGAGGAAACTCCCAGATATGCTCAGAACTAGTTCAAAATGATGTGAAGATTACTGATCCTACAGACATTGCCAACATACTGGCTGACAGGTTCAGTGCAAACTTCTCCCCCCCAAAAGGAGAGATATCTATACCAAGCGATTGCAGCCCCCCAAACATCTCCAACGCCCAAGTGAGAACTGCTCTCTCCAAAGCAAAAAACACAGCAACCATGGGACCTGATGGTGTCCCCGGCTGTGTGCTCCACGAACTCAATGAGGAATTAAACCCACAGCTAGGACAGCTGTTTAATCATAGTCTTACCTCTGGATACGCACCCAGGGAGTGGCGCACTGCAACTGTGGTCCCACTTCACAAAGGCGGTGCCTCCACCGACCCTGGAAATTACCGGCCCATTAGCTTGACAAGCCTTATCTGCAAAGCCATGGAGAGGATCATAATGGACCTCATAAATAAAGACATAGGAATTTGCAGACTTTGGATCCATCCCAGTTTGGCTTTGTCAAAGGCAGATCATGCCTTCTAAACTTGGTTGACTTTTTCAAACAGTCACCAAAGCCATTGATGAGGGAAAGGCAGTCCATACAGCCTACCTCGATCTGGCGAAGGCCTTTGATACAATACCCCACTCGGGTATCATTGAAAAACTCATCAGCTTAAATGTTAACCCATACATCACAAGATGGGTTGCAAACTGGCTGAGTGACAGAACCCACAGGGTCAGAGTTGCTGGCGCCATGTCAGACTCAAAGCCTGTCACAAGTGGTGTACCACAGGGCTCAGTCCTGGGCCCACTCTTGTTTGGCATCTACTTTTCCAAGTACAAGCAAACACAGGAGGGTTATGGCTGACAAAGTTTGCAGATGACTGCAAACTGGGCCATAGTAGAAAACACATCTGACACAGATATCCTTCAGAAGGGTCTCACAGAAACGGATAACTGGTGCCAGAGCCATGGCCTAAAGTTAAATGCCAAAAATGCATAGTCATACCCTTCGGGAAAAACAAGGTTACCCCTAGCTACCAAATAGGTGGCAATCCACTGAGTACAGAAGAAGTTATCAGGGACCTGGGGACCCAGGTTGATAGTAGTCTGTCATTCGACACCCATGTAGCTAAAGTAGTTAGGAAGACCTTCTACATTGCCCACCTTATCATGAAGGGATTCTCATCTAGATCAAGGGAGGTCATAGTCTCCCTATACTCATCACTCATCAGACCAATGATTGAGTACAATGCCCCATTCGAATGTATCTGACCCGACACTTGCAGCAGCTGGAGAGGCCACAAAAGTTCCTCACCAAAAGGATAAAGGGTCTCAAACATCTGTCCTATGCTGCCCGACTGAAAGAACTCCAGCTCTATTCAGTCGCCACCGCTTGCTCAGAGGTGACCTTTGCCTAACATACAAGGCCATGTCAAACCCAGAATTGATGAATGTGCTCCACCGCAAAAAATCTAGACCCGGCAGAGGCACAGGGGCGGGAGACTTAAACCTCGACACAGCTATTAATAGGACGTGCTGGAGGGATAGAGTCATCACCCAAAGACTCCCTATGCTGTGGAATAAAATCCCGGTATATGTGAGGCAGAGCACCTCGCTGGCCTTGTTCAAGAGAAATCTTGACCAATGGATGGGAGATCGCAGATATACCCCAGGGATTACCTCAGTGTCACTGCTCAACAGAGGCACAGCAAAATAATGGGTATAGTTCCCCATACTAAAGGGGTGGCGTAAGCCACAAAACTATGGGCTAGGCTTGTAAATGCCCTCGGGCAGATAGCCTAGTATGAACCTATGAACCTATGAACCTATGAACCTATTGGTAATAAGGTTAAATCTTTCGAACCAACGTCTAGTTGAGGTGAAGTGCTGAAAGCTGGAGAATTATTGGCAAATTTGCTCAATAAGCACATCTTGACTGAAGATGCTGCACTGTTTGACGATGTTTCTGATGTTAGAATTTTAATAGATGGCGATTGCACGTGCCCAGTATTCAAGTTGACCCTTGTGTGAGCATCTTTGAGCTGTTTTAAACTGTATTAAACAGGGTACTAGTATGGGACCTGAAAATATCTCAGGCAATTTCCGGGCATATTGCAGTAAATAAATGGTTAGACTTAAATAGACTAAAAGTTAATAATGATAAATGCTCTACTTTGCATTTTGGGAACCAATGGTTGAATATCAGATACACTTAGATCTCAACAACTTACAGAAGCTGACAGACTATAAGAATTTTGGCATTATTATGTGTAGTAATTTTAAGTATAGGACTAATGCCTTAAAAGTTAAAGCTAAGGTATTAAAAGGTATCTGCTTAATGTTTAAGAATTTTACCACAATAATGACTGTCTTTTGAGGTTGTTCATAACATGTGTTCAACCCATCAATGTGCTGTTTTGCTCCTACGAGAAATGTGATCTTCTGGTTTTAGAAGGTATTCAATGAAAATTTACAAGGTGTATCATTACTTGTAAAGAAAATCATATTCATTTAGACTGGAAAGTTTAGGCCTGTTTTTAATCAGTTTCAGCTATCTGAGGAATAAACTTTGTGTAGCCTACAGGGGACTGTGGAGTGAAGAATATCCCTTTCTACTGAATATTGAATGGCTGAATGCAAGCATATTAACCAGAGGTGTAAATTTTACTTATATAATTGAGGAATTAAGGACACTCTTTAAGAGAAAACTATTTAATTCAGTCCTGGCTTGACTTTGGAACAAGGCTCCTTTACATATACAACAGTCTCCTTCTATGCAGATATTCAAAAAACAACTTGATACCTGGTTGGGTGCCAGGATCTATACATTCATTGACGAGTATGCATTTTGAATTGCCTTTGGTCTTTAAGCAGGAATTAACAAACAATTGAACAACTGAAATCAAAAAATATCCTGGGCTTACATAAAAACTGGTAGCATAAAAAAGTCTTACTCTGCTTCTCACTTTATATGGAACAACCACAGACCAAGGTTATGTTCATAGACAGGCAGATTACCTCAGTGAAATATAGCATTTATATTATGTTATCGAACATTTACAAGTTCGAATATCATATGGTCAAACTCCTAAATTTTCTAAAACGTAATAAAAAACAAACAAAACACAAAAATGAACTCCCAAACATCTTAAGCAGGGGGACAAGCCCCCTGCTCCCCCACCACCCCCACTACTTAAATATACCAACTCTGAGATCGCACTACAGTGCAGAAAAGGGAAATCTTCCCATTCTGCACCATAATGGAGATCTCTGTTGACATGCTCGCACATCGAAAAATTCAAACATATGGTGCCGACCATATGATGTTCGATTTTTTCCCTGTGTGATAACGTGATATAGACCTGAAATATAGGCCTAGGGATTTCAGGCTGGTGTCTGTACATTAACATATTTACAGTCCGCCACTTAATAAACCATTAGAGGAACAACCTCCCAGTATGGGCCAAACAGGAGGTGGCCATCTTAAGACTGGATACATTGTGAGCTATCACTAGGTATGCAAAAAAGATTGCTCAGCTAGCATCAGTTAGGAGAAACCTGATCAACTATTGGAGGCTGTTAGAGTCTGCTCAACAATATACTAAGGTTGAAAGTAATTTTGCTGCAATTATGCAACATAAATAATGTATAAGATAAAGCTTGCTTAAATGTAGAAATAGAGTTTAGTAATATGTAATCAGCATCCATACTAAATTACCATGGCTTGGAAAAGGAATCTGCTGAATGGACATTTTTCCCCTTACAGACTCAAAACAGGATGTATGCAAGAGCAAAAATACAAAATCTGCTTTTAAAGAATGGACACTTTTCCCTTACAGACTCAAAACAGGATGTATGCAAGAGCAAAAATACAAAATCTGCTTTTAAAGAATGGACATTTTTCCCTTACTGACTCAAAACAGGATGTATGCAAGAACAAAAATGCAAAATCTGCTTTTTAAGAACAATGACATGTTATTCTGCATGGAAAAACAGGATGGCACAAGAACAGATGTTTTTATACAAAGATCCAAATAAAATACAGGATGTTCACACTGTCAGAAAAGCTGATCTCTGACAATGTGTTTTCTCAAAAATATGTTTTTCTACATGGACATCAGGACACTGTTACAGGATATTCACACTGTCAGAAAAGCTGGTTTCTTACAAGACATTGTTAAACAAGGAAGTTTAGTATTGTTTCTACAGGATAAGCAATTCTCCAAAATATGTTTATGCATGACTAAAAAGAGTATGTAAAGAGCTGTATAAATCCAGTTGTTTAGGGATATGGTAGGAACACATTTGATGTTCTGAGGTAAATGTTATATCTCTCACATCATCTGTACTATATGAGAAGTAAAGTTGGAACAGTACTTTTAAGCTGCAACGTGGTTTCGTTTGATTTATTATAAAAAGTTATTTGTTACTGTTCTTTAAAGTTGATGCTGCAAAGTATATTCTCTCATCAGTGTATATTCTGCAAGTTTCTGTATGCAACAGACTGTGAATGCAAATATAATCAGACTTTGAATTTTAGCAGAATCCAGCCAGCAAGACTGAGTGTCATAAGAACACTGCAAATCCATCACACCAAGCAGTAAGCAGCTCCATGTAATTTTTTCAATGGCAAGCTAGCCTGCATTTGAACCTACAATCTGCATTCAACCACAGGAGGAGTGATGGTAAGCCCTGCAGAGGGTCACTTCAGTTAAATTGCAGTAACTAACATTTGTAATGCGTATGTGTCAATTCTGAACAGAAGTATTCCAGTTTATGCAGCTTGCAGTAGTACAGTTTTTTAGACGTCTACATCCGGAGTGAGACTGAAGTTCCAGTCGCAGTGCCATAATTTCGCTAAGAAAAGGGGAATATCCACTAGCACAGCAGTCCGCTGCCTGTTGTGCTTTCCCAGCTTCTCAAGTGACTTTGAAAAATTTCCAGCCATCTGCAACAATAGCCTGATCACCTGTTTTCTTGCTTACTGGTAAGACTTTTTTTCTACGTCACATTTTTTTTTTTTAGTATGGATGCTATCAGGCAGAATTCTAGCAAATGTAAGCCAAGTTTTACTCTTAATGTAGCAGAACAACCAGATAAAATATGGAGTAAATTGCAATATTGGTATACACAATACATTAGTAAGTGTAAAACCTTGTTAGGGCAAGTTGACATACCAGCATTATGTAAGTGGATTGTAACATTTGATTGGTATTTGCAACAAAAAAATGAAGTATATCATAGTAAATGTTTATTGTGTGATTCAAAGGAAACTGCATTTTGTGTAATATGCCATAAACAAGTATTGCATGATATTGCTAAAAAACTAGACTGTGCAGACAGATCTGTTCATGATAAAGAAATTATTAATAATACACAGTTTTCATTATATCCAGATGTAAAGCAGTTATGTCCTGTTAGTACATTAATTTCTGAATTACAACAGCAATCAAATCTGTTATTGACAGAGTCCCCTGTAGATCTTGTAACTCCCTTTAAAAATTATGTACAAGCATGGAATGATGCCACGGCTACACATACAGATGAGGACAGAAACAAAGTTTATGATACATTGACAGAAGACTTTAATAAGTTTTTAAAAGAGAAACAAAATGAATTTAAAATGTTCAAAACTGACATTCAAGATTTCTGTCAAAAGTGCATAGGAGCTCTGCAGTCAACAGAGGAATCCAATAACAGGTATCATATATCCCTTAAACACTTACAGGTAGAAATGACAGACCTTAAACAGCATCTGAAGGAAAAGGAAGAAGAATTAGATGAATTAACAGAGACTAACCTCCAAAATACTATTTTGATATCCCAGCTTAAAGAAGAGTTAAAAAACACAAAACCAGTCCAAATTATAGAACAGGGACAGGGTAGAACAGGGACAGGGAACCACTACAGATTTATATACGCAGTCTAGATTATTACAGCGTTTACCACAGTGGAATGATAAAAAAGGCATATTTTATAACATGCTTACATTTGAAGAATAGGTGGCATATACAGCAGGATCAGATATATGGACAGATGCATTACTTAGATGTTTCTGGATTTTCATTCCCAAATGTTTTAAAACTTTCATACAATTAAAGCAAGATGATTATCAGTTAAACACTAAAGTAGGACCTATGACAGCCGTTTTAATGGCATTTACACAAGGGCAGCCTCTCACAGCCAAATTATTAGATAATTTTAAAATTACTATCACAGATAAATTAATGGAACAAAGTGATCATTTTAGACTTGCATTTCAAATCATATATAAAAAACAGACAGAGACATGGGAAAAAGAGACATACAAAAACAGTTAATACATTGCTTCTTAGAACAAGTCAAAGGGGTTCCAGGAGGTATTAAATGTATCTACGAAGAAAATTCTGATACCCTCACTGATTTGGTACAAAAACTAATGAGGGGACGGACTATGGCCGATGATGGGACTTTATACTCACACCATATCTTTGCATGTGAAGATAATAGTGAGCCATTTGAAGTAATTGGTGAAGTCAAAAACAGGGGAAGGCAAAGATGGTGTGACCAACCACCAGCTGAAAGAGCTGTGTCAGCACCACCAGCTCATGCCTCTATGCTTGTAGTACCAGGTTCAAGCACAGGTAATGAGCAAAAGGCACCAACATGCTTCTTTTGTAAAAAAATAGGACACATTAAGCAAAATTGTGATCATTACAAAGCCTGGCGCAAAAAGAAGGAAGAACAGGGAGTGTTTCCAAAAAGAGAGCAAACAAATTTACAAGAAAAGTCAGAAAAGCAGGATCATGTACAAAAACCTTACAATATTAGTAAAAACAGTTATAAGAGCCATCAATATACAGGAAAAGGGAAAGTATGCCCGGTAGATTTTCAAACAGTTTCACCTGTAAATCCAAACATTTGATAGAACAGGCAGAAGGAATAGCTAGGCAACAGTTAAAAAAGAGATTGAAAAACCTAAATATGTAGATCATTCAGACACAGAAGAAGATGACAAACAAAACATGAGGTGTGTCATATTGCATTTGATAATAAAGGAGAGGATGAGTGGATTTCCTTACAATAGGGATGTGCCCCCTACTCTGGTATCTTTCCTGACTACCTTTAAAAGGGTCGAGATGGACGACCACTGATTGATATTTGGGTAGAGGGGTCACTGTGGAAAAATGTCTTAATAGACACAGGAGCAGCAGTATCTGTCACAAACAGACAGTTACCAGTAAATCCTATAAAAAGGTTTGCATTTCAGCATTTAATGGCACAGGATGCTATGCAGTGAGTAGCCAAAATGTGGACATAAAGTTTAGTCAAGAGGGACAAATATGGAAGGGTGCATTTTTAATGCATCCATCTTGCACAAATACCATTATTGGTATGGACATTCTAGGACCTTTAGGCATAGTAATTGATTTACCTAATGAAATTCTGTGGATGGGAGACAAACAACAAATAGAGGAAGAGCAAAATACAGGTTGCTATGCAATCACTCTACCTGACAAACCTGAAAAACCTACAGGCTATATAAATACAGACAGTGAGGATGTATGGAAGCATTTACAACAGCAATTCCCAAATCTATGGTCCACGGGTCCCAGTGATTGTGGGAAACTAGAAAGCCCAGTAGGAATAGGAAGTGATCAGGACTATATACCACCTTTTCAAAAACAATATCCTATTCCTAGGGAAGCAGAAGAACATATGGAAAAATGTATTGCAGAATGGGAAAGAGAAGGGATTATACAAAAGGCAACAGTCCTACAAATTCACCAATCTGGCCAGTTAAGAAAAAAAGATGGTAGTTATCGTCTTGTTATTGATTTACTGAAAGGTTAATCAATATACCACTCCTAGAGCACACTTGATTCCAGGAGTCCCAGAGTTGGCTGCACATATTAAGCCACAAAGTAAGTGGTTTACAGTAATAGATTTAGCAAATGTTTTTTGCAGTGCCACTCAGGAAAAAGATTGGCCAAGATTTGCCTTTACATTTAAAAACCAGCAATATGTTATGACAAGGTTACCACAAGGGTTTCAAAACAGTCCAGTTATTTTTCATCAGACAGTAGGATCCATTCTACAACATTTGGAAAAGGATGATTCAGTAATACATTACATTGATGATATTTTAATTCAGTCAGAAACAGTAGAGGAGCATGTACGGCTTCTTAAGAGAGTTTTTCATACTCTACAGCAAGCAGGGTTTAAGGTTAAAAGGGAAAAAATTCAGTTTATGACACAAAAAGTTAAGTTTCTAGGTACTATTATAAAACCAACAGGAAGATCTCCTTGTCCTGTACGTGTACAAGGCATTTTACAAATGGAAAAGCCACTGACTATAGCAGACTTACATAATTTCATGGGAATCATGAATTGCAATAGGAATTTATAGAGGATTATGCAGCCGTGGCTGCTCCCTATACAAAATGTTACATGAACAAAAGAACTCCACCTTTATAGAGTGGGGATCTCATGAAGAGGAGGCATTTTCACAGATAAAAATAAAACTAGCACAAGCTACAGAACTAATAGCGCCCACTCCAAGGTTACCATTTGTGTTACAAGCAGCAGCAGGAAAAAAAACTGTCTGTGGTACTACTACAGGAATGGCCACATGGTAGTGACAACAGAATGGAAAAACATTACGCCCAGTCACTTTCTTTAGCAGAAAGATGACTCCAGTGGAATTGGGTTACCATCCATGTATACAGCAGTTATTAGCCATTTACTGGGGTATTAAACAAACTGAATATTTGACCGTATTTTCCAGCATTATAGTACAAACACCACATCAAGCTGTAAAAGCTTTGATAGACAGTTTTGAAATGAATAAAATTACAGATGGTATTAGTCAGGCAGTCTTTGCAAAATGGATGGCACTTTTTGGAATGAAAACTGTTACTATACAGACAGGCGATAAATACCATTTGTCAAACCATATGGGATATGAAGGAAAACAGCATAACTGTTTAGAAAAGATAATGTCACCTGAGGTGCAATTTTAGCATCTGATTTTGATCACTTTAAGCCATCTATCTTTGTGGATGGAGCACGATATTGGGACCAAGGCAGATACTGGACAGGATTTGCCATAGTTCCAGAGAATCCACAATTGGGTTCTCCTGAACTAATCAAGTTACCAGGGCATATGTCAGCTCAAAGAGCTGAACTGGAGGCAGTATTGTATGTGCTAAAGTATTACAATCCTATTAACATTTTTCAGATAGTGCTTATGTAGTAAATTCTTTAAGACTACATATGGAAACCTGGGTAAGACGAGGATTTGTGGATAGTGTAGGTAAACCATTACGGCATGCTGAAGTATTAAAGACATATATAAAGTTATAACAATGTCAAAACAACAAGGACAGTATAGCATCTTAAAAGTAAAAGCACATCAAAAGCCAACCAGTGAAACTTACAGATTAAATGTGTTAGCTGATACCTTGGCCAAACAAGCAGCACAAAATGGAAAAGAACTTCCAGAATATGAGTATGCCAATGTAGAAGTTAGTGTCTTAAAAGAGCTAGATAAAGAGTCAATAGAGAAAGACCTTGTAAATATACAAAAACAACAGGGCTTAAAAGAAGAAACCGATCAGTGCAGATTGGTAGGTATACCACCAAAGGAGTACTATGCATACACGACCTCCAAAGGGTTACAGTTGCCATATGTACCATTTCAGTTGGCACGCCAGTTGGTCAAGTTAAATCACCAAATACTGGGCCATATAGGAACTGATAAGTTATGGGCAGTTGTAAAAGAAAAGTACTGGAACCCAAATTTAAAAAGGTCTGCAAACTGATTATAGAAGAATGTTTAATCTGTCTTCAGGTAAATGCTAAAAGCAAAAGGCCTCAGTTACATCGAGTACAGCCAGCGGATGGGCCATGGTATGCAGTTCAAATAGATTATGCAGGTCCATTACCAACAACAAAGGGAGGTTACAGATATCTACTAGTAGTAGTGGACGTCTTTTCAAAATGGGTAGAAGCAATTCCTACCAAAACCATGACAGCAAAGGCAACAGCAGAAGCCTTATGGAAAAATATTTTCTGTCATTGGGGATGGCCACGGGTTATAGAGTCAGACAATGGCCCACAGTTTGTTAGTGATCTCATTAAACAAATGTGTAATTTGTTAGGCATACAGCAAAGGTTTCATGTACCATACCATCCACAATCTAATGGCATTGTAGAACGATGAATCGGACGTTAAAAGAACATCTAAAAAAGGCATGCTTGGAAAAGGGCAATACATGGGTACATCATCTGCCTGGTATTTTAATGGGTATTTGAGCAACACCAAACAGCAAAACAGGTATTTCCCCATATGAAATAATGACAGGCATAAAATGCCCATACAATTACCATTTGATCCAGATTTACCTAATGGTAGGCCCATGCTAGAAATTAGCAAACATCAGGAATGGCTAAAACAACTTACTAGTATATGTGACTATAATGCAAGGGAGCAAGCGTTCCATCTATGGAAAAAGGTGCCAATAATACCAGCTGAAGAAAACCTTCTCTGTGGAACCAAAGTATTGGTAAAAACATTCCAAATGGAAGGACCATGGGCTAGCAATTGGCAAGGCCCTTTTGAAGTAGTGGAACAAATTGGACCATTAGTGTACAAAATCAAAGGAAAAAGAAAAACAGAACAATGTTGGTACATAAAGATCAACTAAGAATGATAAAAATAGTGAACAATGTAAATCTGATTAAATGTATTATTTGTAGGTTTCCAACAGAGAAAACCCTAATGAAATTGACATGGTTTAAAGTGCATCCTTTTGGAAATCCAGTTTCGGATGACCAAAGGCAAAATGATTCAACAATGGAATTTCTATTTAAAGGATGTTTTTAAATTGATAATAGCTATTATACTAACTATTATTGTATTGCTTAGTATTAAATTATACTTACAACCTGTTAATCAAACTGTAAAGTTACATAAGAGAGAGAGTAAAGAAATGTGGAAAAATGAACAAGACTGGTCACCATCTTTTAACACTTTCTTAGCAAGACAATGTTGGTATGCAAAAAGCATGAATGTTTCTAATTGTTGGGTATGTAGTTTAATACCAAAAATAACAGGGGTAATGCCTCTAATACCTATTCCACTAAATTCTCTTAGTAGTTGGAGAGTATTAATAAATGAAACAGGAGATCAAGTTATAAATGTACAATTACGTAAAGCAAGAGTACAGTTATCTGCTATAGTACAGGGGATCACATGTTTTCAACAAAATGGAACTGTTCCAGTGGGTAATAGCAATTGTATTCAAACAATTGAAATGATAAATTTTCACAACCACATACCAGTACATGGAGTATTTTCTCATGGTTTCCCTATTTTAATACCAATTAAGGGTCAGTTAATATTAAGTGACACAGCAGTATTTCACTTTTCACAAAATGACAAAAATTACTGTAAAACTTATATTACATGTTGGAGAAGTAAAACAGATAAAAACTTTACAGTTGTACATGATAAAACTCCTACTATGGGGCAAGTAAATGGCAGTCTGGTAAATAGCAGTGTTGCTCTATCAGATGGGTTATATTACATCTGTGGTAAATATGCTTATAAATGGTTACCAAAGGGATGGGATGGCACCTGTTATATAGGATTAGTGGTACCAGCAATGCATCATGTAAAAGAGTTACCAAAAGGAAACATTAGGAATACAAAAAAGAAAAGGGATATATTACCTGTAATTGAAAGTCCAGAAAATCCAGTAGACACCTTAGATACATCACGTATATAGCATCAAAATCTTGATTATATTAAATTAAAAGATATGGATTTAGGAGATGATGTAATCTCTGGAGCAGGTATTTTCCCTTGGTACGGGGCTGCAAAAGCCATCTGGGAACTGAGAAAACTATCTAAACTAGTTGAGGTATTGGCAAATGCCACTTTCAATGCAGTCCTTGACATTACTGTCGAAATGACAGCAATATGAACTATGGTTTTGTAAAATCGAATGGCATTAGATTATATATTAGCATCACAAGGGGGTACATGTGCTTTAATAGGAGAACAGTGTTGTACATTTATTCCAGACAAAACAGAATCTGTAAAAGCACATTTAGAAGTGATTGCACAAGTGTCTCAACATACTAGAAAAAAACTGGAATGATGACTGGAGTGAATGGTTTAGTAATCTATTTACAGGATGGACAGGAAAAATCACTGTATTTTTAATTTCTTTTATTGTTATTGTAATGCTTGGTTGCATATTATTTACATGTATTAAAGTCTGCTTAGCAAAAGCTAGTCAAGTTACTGTTGTTAATTGTCATAATGAAAAAGTATTACCAAATAATGCTGAATTTATTTCTCTAGTTTAAAATAAAAAGACGGAATTGTTAGAGTGTGCTCAACAATATACTAAGGTTGAAAGTAATTTTGCTGCAATTATGCAACATAAATAATGTATAAGATAAAGCTTGCTTAAATGTAGAAATAGAGTTTAGTAATATGTAATCAGCATCCATACTAAATTACCATGGCTTGGAAAAGGAATCTGCTGAATGGACATTTTTCCCCTTACAGACTCAAAACAGGATGTATGCAAGAGCAAAAATACAAAATCTGCTTTTAAAGAATGGACACTTTTCCCTTACAGACTCAAAACAGGATCTATGCAAGAGCAAAAATATAAAATCTGCTTTTAAAGAATGGACATTTTTCCCTTACTGACTCAAAACAGGATGTATGCAAGAACAAAAATGCAAAATCTGCTTTTTAAGAACAATGACATGTTATTCTGCATGGAAAAACAGGATGGTACAAGAACAGACGTTTTTATACAAAGATCCAAATAAAATACAGGATGTTCACGCTGTCAGAAAAGCTGATCTCTGACAATGTGTTTTCTCAAAAATATGTTTTTCTTCATAAAAACAGGATATGCTTATCAGCATTGACATAAGAACACATGTTTCTATACACAGATTCAAATAGAATACAGGACAATGTGTTTCCTCAAAAATATGTTTTTCTACATGGACATCAGGACACTGTTACAGGATATTCACACTGTCAGAAAAGCTGGTCTCTTACAAGACATTGTTAAACAAGGAAGTTTAGTATTGTTTCTACAGGATAAGCAATTCTCCAAAATATGTTTATGCATGACTAAAAAGAGTATATAAAGAGCTGTATAAATCCAGTTGTTTAGGGATATGGTAGGAACACATTTGGTGTTCTGAGGTAAATGTTATATCTCTTACATCATCTGTACTATATGAGAAGTAAAGTTGGAACAGTACTTTTAAGCTGCAACGTGGTTTCGTTTGATTTATTATAAAAAGTTATTTGTTACTGCTCTTTAAAGTTGATGCTGCAAAGTATATTCTCTCATCAGTGTATATTCTGCAAGTTTCTGTATGCAACAGACTGTGAATGCAAATATAATCAGACTTTGAATTTTAGCAGAATCCAGCCAGCAAGACTGAGTGTCATAAGAACACTGCAAATCCATCACACCAAGCAGTAAGCAGCTCCATGTAATTTTTTCAGAGGCTTTGCTAGGCTTTGTCTGACGTCAAGCATTTAGGAGCCAGTGATTCCTCTATGGAGCTGTTCTATGCTTCAAGTATCTGACAACCCTGTCAAGGTGGAGGGTTGGGACACCAAGGGTATCCACTAGTTGAGTGCCCTTACTCAAGAGATAGATGGCAACAGAATATTTGTCTCTTTTAGCTCCCTTCAGTGCAAATGAGGTCTTTCTTCTAAGGACTATTGGAAGTACTTGTCACTCCACTATGCAATGATGTGCTGTTCCATGAAGGAAAAGCTTGCGTTACCAGCTCTGCCTGTATGAGACACTGTATCAGCTGTAAGACATTCAAACAACTTGCAATACACAATAAAGATGGAGATGTTTTATAAACTTTTACTTCCATCAAGACGTGGATACAGTTAAAGACTATTTTGAGGTCAATTTCTAGTATCTTGGGCCACGCAGATTGTCACCAGTCTTTATAATCCTTAAGCAGTACAATCAGGTGTTTCAGGTCATATCTTGGCCATAAATTTAGGAAAAAACTAATAATGCTCCATCTTGGAGGTTATTGGGTATGTAGTGCTAATGATAGTTTGGAGTCTTTTAAAACCCACCCTTGTGGAGTTTCTAGGTGAAAACTGGTTGATCTTCTCCATATGTTCTGGGCTTTTCCTTCAGTCCTGGCTATCTGGAATAGGTTTATGATGCTGTTAGAGAGATATTCAAGGAGGAAATCCCCTTAAGTCACTTACTCTTTCAATTCACACCTATCAACCAATTCTCCAGTCTTTAAAATTTGCTTTATGGATGTCACCTCAGTTGTAAGGGCTTACATTGCAGGAGATTGGAGGGATCCATCTAAACTGTCCTTTAGAAAACTGATGAAACATCTGTATAGAGTAGGTTCTGTAGAGCAACTCTGTGCTGAGTCTGCAGACTGATGCCCCCCCCCCCACCCCCATACAGATTACAACAGCCATTTCAGTGTTACTGGATACCTTTGTTTAAAGGATGTTATGGGTAGATGCCTTTTCTTACGTTTACTGTTTACTGTCAAATACAAGAATGAACCAGCCACTGCACATGCATGCACATTCTCTTCTCCCTTTTGTATATGATGCTAGCTTACATGCACAAATGGATGCAGGTCTGCCATATCATTTTATATATAATTATAGCCGTGTTTCCACAATAGTATTTGTTCTGTACCTTCTATTGGTTTGTCCTGATTTTTTGTCATTCTGATGCCTACATAAATGTACCATTCCTGGGCTTTAGTTTGGAATTGTTATTTTGTATGGCTGCCAGTGCTTTTATTTGTTATGGTTTAATATACTTCCTCAGCTGTGTTAAATAAAGGCTTAAAAAAGTAAAAAAAAAAAAAAAAGTTATTGCCACAGGACATGAAGTTTTAGTTACTGTCAGTTACTAATGGTGAACAATGCCAAGCATCAAGAAATCATGGACAGAAATATAGTTTGTTTTATGAGACATTTCTGGCCCTGCCTTTAGTGTGTATATCTAATTTTTGACCAGATTAAAGGTGTGAAAAAGGTTTGAAAGGACAGTTGTGAAAATGGCCAGCAAGCAGAGGGCAGGACACTGGGGAAGAATGAAGGAAGATACAGGATGGTGGTGGGAGAACACCATAGCTATTCACTTCTTCAGAAGCTAACAGTGCACTGATACAAATGATATGAGGAATTTAGATCTTGACCAAATGAAACATGTCATACAAGTAAATATGCAAAGTGGAGAGCTACATTTGGGGCATAATTATTTTCTCTCTTTTTGAGACGGTAATATTGGGTGGGTATTTAGGAATAAGAGGGGTTGGCAGGTAGGGTAGGTGAGGTAGCAGGTGCAGATATGCAGGACATACCAGACAGTACAGGAATGGTGATGGCCACAAATGGTCAGGGGACATCTTGATTGGGTATGGGGCTTTGGCTGCAAATCCTCGCCCAGCATGAGTACAGTAAGAATATAGTATTTACCCTCTAAACTAGCATGACTATCTCCTGTCTAAGATACCTTGTGCACTTCTGGACTGGGCATCAATTTGGTTATTAGATATAGGATTCATTCCATTCTGTCAGTGTAGGTACTAAGGTCCCTTTCCATTATCTCATCCATCAGCCCTGTCAGCTCCTGCTGAGTGACATAGTCACCACCTTCACTGGCACTACTCCTGGTGGGTGCCAGTGTACCAGCCCCTTGGGCAGCACTACCTGATACAGTTGTAGGTAGTGCTGGAGCTGTGAAGGTAACACTGCTAGGTTGTGACCCTGAAGTGCTGAGTGCTTGTGCATCTATAACCAACTGTGGAGGGATGGCAGTCCAAGCCCCTATGGCCTAGCTCCCTGTGTTGGGGGGGGGTCATTCTTCTTGCAGAAAGAATTATGGTCCAAGTGTCATTAGAGGAAAAAAAATAAAAATAGAGAGAGAGAGAGAGAGAGAGAAAGACAGAGAAAGAGAGATAGGGTGTGGGGCAGACAACAAAGAAAAATATCATAAAGGTTATCATGTAATTGTAATATATCTCAGTCCATGCATATTGCTACAGAAAGAGATACATTTGTAACATTTACATTGGAATATAAAGCCATACATAATTGTTTAAGTGCACAATAATCTCATCAATATCATACACATTATGCAAATGATGTGACTATTGCATATATGCTTTATGCATTGCAAATGTTAAAATGTCAATGTGAAAAAAGTACAATGTTATTCTAAGTTATTGATTGCAGAATAATAAACTGTTATGTAATACACACTAAATGCTGCTTGGATTTGAACCCAAATACTTCTACAGTGACTGAAACATTGGCTAATACAGTGTTGCAACAGCTATTTGACCAGGTAGGTACATTTTGCATATATAGAGTATGCATAATAACCATAGGTTCAAAGGTAAGTACTAGGCTAGTTGTCTTTATGGGCCATTTTAAGCATAGCCAGTTTCTCTTGGTGATAATGAAACACTGTATCTTTTGCTTGTGAAATAAACACGTTAACCATTATGCCAACCTCACATCCCATCCCCCATGTGAAACAATGTCGGACTGTGTCAAGCAATTATGAACTGATGTCCATAGACATGATAAAATGATTTCAAAATCAATGCTAGTAGGAAATGGCTACCAGTCATATCTCAGCCATATTTTCCCCATGCCTCTCTGAGGTTTTGTATTCTGTCGTGATGAGCCTTACTATTTCCTTCTGTCTCTGCAGAAGCTAAACAGAAAAAATACTGAACACCTTTTTATGTGTTGCAATACATGATATTGTATTGCCTGCTAATAGTTCACTATCTTTATAAACCTAAGGTGGATTATGGGACTTAAAATATTCATCCTGTCTGCTAAGGAGGTCATACTTGTGCCTTTTCAAGTCTCTGTAATAGTGACAAAATTGTTCACCAGTGCGTAGGATGCCAGATGCACTAGTGACAGCCATAGTCAAGCTATTTTACACCTCTGATTTTGTACTGTGACCCAGCATAGTTGTCTTGCAGCAGCCCTCAGTTGTAATGTTTAATGAGGAGTCCAACAAATATCTCAGACTCCTTTTGAGAGCACCTTTGTGCTGTAGATGAAGCACTACCCTCAATGGCGTAGCTAAAGTTTGTGCCGCCCGGAGCCGTCTTTGGGTTTGCTGTCCCTCCCCCTCACAAAATCATAGACAAATGGGCCCCCCTATACACAGCCTTCCCCCCACAGCCATTCCAGTGCCTCATTACTTGGCTATTTCTCCCCATTTACCATAAACACTGTAGTGTGCATACTGCTTTATGCTTTACTTCTAAAATGATTATTTGGATTTTATTTAAAATGTTTTATTTTAAATTTTATAGCAAACACTGATAGACATCTGTTAAACAAAGCAATATAATGTCACAATGAAAACAGACTTAGCATTAAAACTTTTATGGCCTTGAAACTCACATTAATTGAGACAGCATTAAAACCCAAATTCAAAGAAAATGCATCTGGCCAGAGCCGGATAAAGTTTACCTTTGGGCTGTTTTCAAATCATAGGCCCCTTCACACATATTTAGAAGCATGCAAGCATACATCTGTTCATTGATTCACCTTCCTTATTGTATTAAATTATATTCCTTGTATGATTCTTGTTAGAACATGTTTTACATTTATTGTTTTGAACATTTTTCCAGTAAGCAATGAAACAAAATGTATAAACCAATAATGACAAAACTGCCCAATTCAGAATAGTAAATATGTACAATCTCTGCAGAAGTAAAAGTGATCTAAATAATTCCATATTAGAGAAATCTGTAACTAATGAAGAGGTTGCTGCTAGCAAACAACTTTATATTTCATTGTTTCATCTACAAATAAAGTGCCTGTTGCCCTTGGTGAATAAATTAAAATAAACAACTGGCTACTATTCCACAGAAAAAGTAAATTTATTGTCTCTAGCACCTTGGCCACAAGGCCTTCATGGAGTAGCAAACATAATAAAACACACACACACACACACACACACACACACACACACATACACACACACACTCGCACACACACACACACACACACACACACACACACACACACACACACACACACACACACACACACACACACACACACACACACATATCTATCTATATATGGATCTACTGTATTTGGTCAAATTTCATTTGGTTGAAAATGATTTTAGGCAGCCCACTTCAATGAAAGCACATTTGACTGAAAGCACATTTGGTCGAATTACATTTGGTCAAAAATGGAATATAGCCCATGCCCCACTGCAGTGCGACCCTGGAATGAGAATATAATGTTAGGGGGGGGGTGTGGGGTGAGTAGCCTTACACATTTTGCAGCCAGTTTTTACTGATGTTGTATGTTTCAATGTATTTTCAATGGACACACATGTATATAATAGTGCATAAACTGCAATTATGTGGGGGGCTATGCCCCCCCACACCCTCAATTTCAATTTTGAACATTCCTAGGTGATCTAAACTATCCACCTATATATTGGGAAACCTACACCACCACTAGTGTACAAAGAAAGAAATTCCTGGACTTTGTCAAAACAAATTACCTGGAACAATAAATTTGAGTACCCACTAGGGAGAATAACATCTTGGGTCTTATCCTTACTAATATGTGAGCATCTTATACCATCCCTTAAGTATCTTCAACACTTGTTAGGTCTGATCATAAAGAAGTTTCCTTTGAAATAAAGCTGAAACCAGATATTCTTTCCACCCAAGGTACCTTTATAAATTTGTTTAAGACAAACTACCTACTCCTAAGTGATACAGTGGCAAGTTTCAAATCCTCACAAACCCAGTTAATTCCACTGAATATGCAGAAATGTACACCATCAAACTATACCAGCATGTAAACATCTGCTCAGATGCAACTGTACCCCATAGAAACAAGTGCAGGGCAAAACTCCAGAAACAAACCCATATGGTGGAACATTAATAGCAACAAGCTTTATAACAAAAAGAAAAGAATTTTGACCAAAAGTTCAAAAAAATAACTCCAAGAATATTAGAGACTTTGCTGCTGAAATAAACAAATAATGCAGGATTTTAATAAAATCCACCAGCCAAGTTTGAGGCTAAAATAGTTACCCATGCCAAAGATAATCACATGGCATGTTTTACTTATGCTCATATTCTCAAAGGCAGAATGCAACAATGAGCTGAGTTGATTGTGAACAATGATACTGACAATGAAGCTGAAGATATAAAAAATATGCTAGCAAATAATTTAGTTCTAAATTTACCCCTCTCTCCCCTATGTCTGTCCTTCAAGATAAACCTGAAACTGGCTCATCTCCAGCTATAACACAAGACCAAGTCCTAAAAATGCTATCAAAAGTTAAAATACTGCATTTATGGGTCCTAGCAATATCTCTAGATGCATCTTAAATAGCAGGGATTACAATTTAGTCAGACCACTAACAACACTGCTCAATCTCAGCCTCCATACAGATTTTGCACCAAGCAAATGGTGAACAGTTACAGTCATTTCCCTACATAAGAGAGGACTTTACTCTGACCCAAACATTTACAGACCCATACGTCTGACTAGTCTCATATGCAAAGCCAAACTTATCATGGAGGTAATTAATTAGGACATAGGGAATCTCCACATTTTGTAACTATCTCAGTTTGGATTTGTCAAGGGCAAGTCATGCTTACTCATCCTGGTGGATTTCTTTGAAAAGGTCACCTAAGCAATGGATGAAGGCAAACTAGTATACAACATATACCTCGACCTGGCCAAAGCTTTTGGCAGAATTCCCCATTCAGACATAGTAGAAAAGCTAAATAAACTGGGAATAAACCTCTGTGTCATCTGCTGGATTACCAACTTGCTTACAGCTAGGACACAGATAATCAAAATAGGGGAAGTAACCTCCACAAAGGGACCAGTCACCATTGGAGTCACCTGGGGTTCTGAGCTGAGACCTCTCCTTTTTGGCATCTACATTTCTGAAGTAAAAACAAATACCAAAGGGATCTGGCTGCCTAAGTTTGCAGATGACTGCAAGGTAGGAGCAGCCATTGGATCCTCAAATTACCTAGCCATTCTGCAGGAAGGTTTTTCACAAAAAAATATCTGGTTCCGAAATCATAGACTGAAACAAAATGCATTATCATATCCTTTGGGAAGTTATCTACCCTAGGGAACTACCACACTGAAAATATGCCCTTAAGAATTGACCCATTTGTTTGTGTGGACAGTGACCAACATGCATCTATTGTGAGAATGTCCTTCTACATTGTAGAACTTATAAACAAAGGGATTGTGTCTAGATCTAGGGATGCCATTGCCCCCCTTTACTCAACCTTCATTAGACCAGTCATTGAATATAATGCTTCCTCTGACATGTGTCTTTCCAGACATGTGGAACAACTGGAACACCCACACAGATACCATATTAAAAGGATACAAGGCCTAAAAAAAATGTCCTATATGGACTGACTCAAAGCCCTCTCACAATACTTGGTATCCTACAGACTGCTAAGAGGTGACCTGTATCTGGCATAAAAGGAATCCTCCAAAACATTACAGATGGATTCACTTCATATCAGCAAGTCAAATGGCATCAGAAATACTCAGTCTAGGGATCTAAACCTGTTCTGCAACATCAACAGAATGGATTAGAGGGATAGGTATATCTCATGAAGGATACTGCTGTTATGGAACAAAGTCCTCATCCACATAAAACAAAGTTCATCCTGTCCATATTCAAGTGCAACTTAGATCTAAGGATGGGAAACAGAAAATTTAGCCCATCACGGCCCCCTGTACTATTAATGGATAGAGGTTACTCCTAAATGCTTTATCCCATGCAATGGTCCCTTCAAATTATCAATGATATGATCACAGTTATTCTGATTAGTGGGTAAAATAGAATTATCAACAATGGGCTGGGTAAGACCAATCTATAATCACAGGGGATAAGGAAATTGGCTAGGCTTAAAATGGCCTGCAAGGGCAGCGTAGTCTAGTACTTATGAACATATGAAATGCTTATAGATCTACTGACAACCCTGTAACTGTTGCACTTTGAGGTGTTCCTTTATTGGAGTAATAATTTTAGGAAACTGAACACACATTGTAGATTATGTCTTGTTTATTACAGACCACCTGACAGCTGATGGAGTGAGAACCTTTGCTGTTTATGTACCTCCTTTCCAGTCTACCAGGTGGCGCTTTTATTTTAATATAGGTGTAGTCTATGGCTCCTAGCACTTCTGGAAAATGTGCTATGGCATAGAAATGTGAATGGCAGTAGCACTCACCTCTGGATTATGTGGAAACAAGAAATGCTCCCCCACATGATGAACAATATTGCCTTGAGAAACTGGTGGAGTATTTTTGAGGTAGAGGATTGTGACACCCTAATGTTTCCCCTGTGGGTCACTGAAATGTCCTTATAGTTAGTATACATAATGCTACACATTCCTTAGTTTCCATATCTGATGGGTTCTCCATGATTTCTATGTAACCTAAGGTGAGGATGGCAGATGTTCATTATCTGTTCTATAGTATCTCTTTCCACCCTGTAGCACACTATTATTTCAACTTCATGTACCTCATGGTAGGTCAAACATGGTTTTATACATCCTAGTCCTTTTAGACTGACTTCTGGCAAACAGCAGCACCTTGCATTAGAACCTGTTGCACATACAGATTTATAATGGCAGTAATTCCTAACAATTTTCAAAGATACCCTCTGGCTGTATTTCAGCATGTCTTGGAATTCAGATCTAAAATGAGAGTGATGTGCTTGTGCTCATTTTATATATTTCTGAATTGTTCCATTATGATGATTTGCTTCATTAGCATGTACTTCAACTATTTATTCACTTAGTAGCATATTTGGTGGCTAAGCCTTGTTTTGCAGGCAGCTATTATGTTTACTGCTGTTTGCTGAATCTCAAACAGATCTCTATTCCCTGCTCATTGTGCAAATGAGTTTAGTGTACTGTTTAGGCATTTATGAATGCTAACCTATTAGCTTTAAACACTGTAAATAAATAACACAAATTTAAAGTATTAAATGCCTTCTCAATATCCAGACTTATTACTATAAATTCCTTTGTATTGCAGTCTGCAAAATGAAGTAATGTAATATGTTATGTTTTTCTTTTTCTTTCAAAAACCTGTTTGGGTTTCATCTAATAGGAACAATAGTTTTAATTTTAATCAATTTGACATTAGTATAAATATTTAAAAATCAGTGTGTTTAGCAAAGATACTGCCTTATATAAAAAAACACCAATGAGATTCTTATCTTGTTTCAATGTAGGGATGATCAAAATATGTGTCCATGAGGGAGGCAGGGACAAATACGTTTTTGTATATTAGTAAAACCATTTTTACTATTTGAAAAACAATTCCCCAGATTTACTATTTCTCCGTGCAGGAATACCTTAGTCCTGCACGGAGGCGGCAGTTTAGGAGTAGGACGACAGCACGTCATGCATAGTAATGAGGTGCTTTGCCTGAGCTCCTAGGCTTACACGGAGCTTGTAAGAGTGCAGGGGGCGTGTCTGAGAGCAGAGCTCTCAGAATATACACGCCCCCGCAATGAAGAACAGCAAAAAGGGGTATGAAATGAGTGAGGCTACTCATAGGTGACCGCATATCCCCACCAACAGTCCCCCTTGTGTACAACAGCAACAGTATATATAAATAAAATGAAGACACCCTTTATTTTTTTTTAAAAATCCGATTAAAGCTAACCGTAGGTGCGTGGGTGTGCCCATCGCTTAGCTACGGTTAATGCAGCTTAAATGTCTGAAGAGGATAACATAGAAGATGTATGCAAATAAAACAGCAAAGCAGTAGTGTAGTGGGCAGAGCATTTGCCTCACAAGCAGGCATTCCTGGTTCGAGTCCCCCTGCAGCACATTCCATTTCCCATGGCAAAGCACGTTATGAGTAATATTTATGTTGCATAACCCACTAAATAACATATTTTCATGAACTTGAGTACGGCAGTAAATGCACATGTGAAATGTCAGTGTCATAATGAATAAGTCACAAGTAAGCAGGTGCACAAATAAGCAGTAGTAAGCATATTTAAGCACTGGTAAGCAGGCTTAAGCCCGTTTGCGTGGTGGTAAGCAATCCTTACACTGGTTAAGCAATTGTAAAGCTAACTCTCTTTAAGCATATGTAACTAAAGGTTAGCATTGCCTGCCATCACTCAAACCTGCTTACAAATGCTCAAAAGTGCCTTAATCACTCTATATTCAATGGCCCTTATTCTGCCCACCAATAAAATAAACAGCCAAGCAGGTCTCAACCCCAGGACCCTATACACCATAGTTACAGTAGTTAACCACCAAGCCATCACAGAAATACAGAAGAATGAAGTATCAGCAAACAAGTCCTCACCATAGTAAAACCAAACTGAACCTGTAAATGGAATCAGTATACAGTCATATGTTCCATAACCCCCTACATAACATAAATATGTGAACTGGAGCATAGCAGTAAGTCCAGAAGTGAGGTATAATTATAATAGTGTGTTGAAGTCCCCAATAAAACACAAGGACCCCATAGAGTGTATGTACACATTAATCATGGATACCAGGCATGCATATAAGGTGTAATGAATAATAACTCAATGTCAAAAAAGAATTATAATACAAAGTCTAATGTAAGCAATGCTAAGCATTGCACAGAGCAGCTTAGGAGGTGTAAGCAATGTGTAGGGCAGCTAACTCATTGTGCCTAGTGGTATACCCCTTTAAACAATGCGAACCATAGGTAAGCAGGTTTGCCCATAGCTTAGCCTTTTCAAAACCGGCCAATCATGGAAAAGTGCAGGACATCAGCCCTACTTAAACCCAAGAGGTAGGAATACATCTCATAACTGGTTATAGCTTCCCCTTGCAGGCACTATGGCATTAAGGAGAGAAGGTGTGCGCTTCCTGGCACAGCGCTGGTGCATCCAGGAGTCCAAGGTCATGGCAGGACTCCTTGTCAAAGACCATGATCAGAGACTGCTGCAGGGCCAGTACCAGGGCTCCCAATATAAGGCACAGGCCTAGGACCATCTTTCCCGTGACCTCACCAGTGCCACTGGCATACCCCGAACTGGTGAGCAGTTCAGGTACTACTATGCCAACCTGAAGTGGTGTAAGGAGGACCTGTTGGAGGAGTGGCTCCAAGAGGTTAGAGCAGCAAGGGATATTCCAGTCATGTGTAAGTATCACCCCCAGTATGTGTGTAATAATTGCCAGCTCAGGTATATCATGGATATGTATGGCTAAATATTCCTCTTATGTCCCCCACAGCTGCAATGGAGCTGGCTGCAAACCAGGAGGCCCACATCAGTCGCCTGGCGAGGTTGCAATGTGAGGCAGGTCAGTAATACTCACACATTTACTTTCATAGGGAATAAAACTAAAAGTATTAGTAAATTAATTGTCTATATAAAACCTGTATTGTTCAAGGCAAGTACTGCATACACTAGAGAATATGGCAGGAAGTGTCTCATATTGTTTGTATGTCAATAAAATTGTCGTAGCCTGATAAAACAGGTCTAACTGCTGGACTGCATGTGTATATTTTGGTATCATATGGTAATGTAGATAGATTTGCAATCATGTAATAGCACTGTTGTAGTAAGCACTCTGTTACCCACACCATGCATCATAAAATTGAATGTGTAGGAATGCCTGTATATGATAGGTGTAATCCCCAGAGGCCATTTAGTACAACTGAGAGACACATAGACAGTACACAGGAACAATGCAGACAGCAAAAACATGAATAGCACATGCAACTGAGATGTGAACTGTTGTTTTTTTAACACACACAGCCACGGTTCGAATCCTGCCAGTGGTAGTGGTCTGCATACAGAATCATACCCCACAACTGTACAAATATGTCCAGAATGTCCAGTAAAGTGGCCTATATCTGTTTCCTATCTATCTGTCCCCCTGGGAATTCAGTGGGATGATCCCAGATGTATAAGCAGCAAACTGGAAATACAACTGATTGACACACATCTATGAGTACAAAGCTTGCACACTAGCAACTCCCCAATACCTTATGTAAGTAAGAAGACATGTATGTCCCATTTACACCTCAACTTGTCAAGCTGTGGTCAGAGTGTGTACAGTAACAGAGTGAGCTGTATGTGCATAATAGTAATGTGGACTCTGTTACTGTGTGTGGGAACATTCAGGCAACGCTAATAAGTGTTCCCCCCACAGGTCTGTCAGATACCAACGCTGTGCCCAGACATACAAAAATGATATGTAGTTGCTCTGAATAACGAGGCATTACATATCACTGTCGCCCACACTGTCCTACAACATATAACTATCTAGGAAATCTCTATAAGAGTGTTGTAATACAAGGTCAGAATGCAAAACCACAGGGGATTAATAAGACAGAAAGCAGATAGAAGATATACAGCAATATCTATATAGCAGACAAAACTGTGATGGACAGTGTTTAAGTTGTAGCAGACACAGCCATGGTCTGAATCCTGGGAATGGAATTAGGCTGCATACAGAATCATACCCCACAACTGTACAGATAAGGCCAGAAAGTCCAGTATATGTGCCCGTATCTGCTGCCTGTCCCCCTGTCCCCCTGGTGACTCTGTGGGATGATCCCAGATGTTTATCTAGCAAACAGGGAATACAAGTGATTGTCAAACATCTATGAGAACACACCTGTCACTGTAGCAATCCTTGAAACTGTTGGGAGAGTAATATTTCAAGTATGTTCTATCTACACTCCCATGTTGTAAAGCTGTGACCAGAGTGTGTACAGTAACAGAGTGAGATGCATGTGCATAATACTAATGTGTAATCCGGAACCTTGTGTGGCAACAGTCAGGTAGTGCTAACAAACATTGCTCCCACAGGTATGCTGGATTTGAATACTGTGCTGAGGAATACAGACCATTATATCCTGTACTGGTACTGTTCACTCTGGTATTGTAAGGAATTGTGATTGTTGCAGTTTCTCTGAATCATAATGTATCACTGGTCACTGTCACCCACACTGTGATATACACAATATAAATGTGTAGGAAAGCATGTATATTTGTGTGTCAGGTCACTAATGGTGGAAGAGGGCAATATTCTAGATATGTCCCGGCACACCAGCATGTGGTCAACACATGACCAGAGTTTGTGCAGAAAGAGTTGGATAGCTATGTGCAAAACATCAACCTGGAATCCGGGAGTATGTGTAGAAACAGTTATTGTTAACAAACAGTCCCTCCACAGGTATACCAGGTAAGAGGTGTATACTGCAGGTAAAACCAGTTCATGTGTAACGATGACGACAGCCATATCACTGTCCAAACTAAGGCTATAGGATAGTGTAGTAAGACTTGTAAGGTACAGATAACAGCATTGACTAGGAAAGTAATGTGGACTACAGGAATATACTAGTTGTGAACTGATATCCCCCCACGCCATATCTCCAACAATAATCAACATACCCACCCCAACTGGTATGTAATGACTCTGATAAAGTCCAGTTGTTTGATAAATATGTTAATGGTTCCCATGCATGTGCTATATTGAATTATTCAAACATTGGTGTCATGGTGCCATCAATGTACCTGCATGCTGTTCTTATTACCACTGTGGTCCCATATATGCATGCGTTCTGTTTGCCATGCAATTGTTCCATATCTGGTGTTTGGGTTAATGGGAATATCTATGCATTCTGTTATACCTAACCCTGGAATGTGTTGACTATTACTAACCCACATATGATGATGAAATCTAAACACTATAGCACACTTGGGAAGGCTGGTCCCAGCGGATCCACCTGTTCCACCTCAGCTGGCCGTGGCATCGGGCACTAGCATGTCTGGGGCCTAACCTGGGACTTCCCTGTCTGTTGTTCCTGCATCACCTTCAGGTTGAACTGCCTCAGGGGATGTTGCTTGCACCCCTGGGAGTGAGCACGGGCAGGCACCTGTCACCCGTCGCCAGGCCGTGGTGCATAGACAGATCAACCAGCAGTTTGGTGATCTTCTATGCCAGCTCAAGGGCCACATGTCATGATTAGAGAGTCAGCCTGGCTCTGCAACTCAGCCCCCAGCATAGCCATCTTTGGGGCTGTGAAGGTGCAGTGGTGACTGCTCATGGGTGGGGACCTCAGTCCCACTGTTACCACTAGGGAGCTTGTGGGCTTCAGATATCCCAACACCCCTCCTCATCAAGGTGTTTACCCCCACATGTGTCATATACCACCCCTGTATGCTTCTTGTTTGTCTTGTCTGTTAACCTACCCAACCTACCTCCCCAAATATACCTACTACCCCTCCCCAACATCCCACTCTCACCAAAAAAAAAGGCGATCTGTTCCCACAAAAAAATCTCGCCCCATACACGGCTGTCCATTTTGCAGATGTGTCCACTGGACACGTAATTCGGTCTAATTGGCATCACAACATATTATTGTTGTCCTCACCCACTCCCAGGGGTTTGAGTGTCCAAGTCTACCTCCAAATTCAGTGTATATGCACAGCTGTTGCTGTAAAGGAAATGGACAACTATGGACCTTCCCTACACCCTTCCTGCACATCCCTGGCTATTTTCCCTACTGTCTGTCCCTCTTTGTGCCCCTTTTTTACCACTTTCCTATCAACCCTTTTTTCTTTTCTTTTAAAGAAATTATTGCAGGGGTAAGTGAGAATAAGCACTTGTAAGCAGCAATAAGCGGGTTTAAGCCTGTTTGTGTGGTGATAAGCAATGCCTACACAAGTTAAATAATTCAGAAGCTAACAGAGTATAAGAAACTGTAACCGGAAGTTAGCAGTGCTTACCTCGGCGCAAACCTGCACAAACCCGCTTACAACTGTGTTAAAGTGCCTTAATCACTCTGTATCCAATGGCCTTTGTTTTGCCCAACAACAAAATAAACAGCCCCTGCAAGTCTTGAACCCAGGACCCTGCACACCACAGCCAAAGTGATTTAGCACTAAGCCATGTCAAATATACATAACTCTACTGTTTTCAAAAACATATCATCCAGTCCAGTCATTCAAGAGTACAGAGAATGTATTCCAACATTTAGATATTTAGATCTGTGTGTAAATATATTAATATCTAAACAAATACAACATATCTATACATATATATATATATATATATATATATATATATATATATATATATATATACATACACATATATAAATATATACATATATGGAAATATATATGAACGTATATACATGCAAATGCCTACATCTATAGATATGTATGTCTACATCTATATGTGTAAATGTATACGGTAGGTTATATATATGTCAGCAGATATATGTGTGTGTATATATATATATATATATATATATATATATATACACACATATATATATATATATATATATATATATATATATATATATATATATATATATATAGAGGTATATACAGTCATAGATCCGTAGATAACAATGGGGAAATGACAAAAACATATATGTCCACATGCAACGTTAATGGGGTTGATAGGGCCCAAACAATATATGTCTTGCACAAATAGGTGTACCCCCCAACAGTGAAACATGTCCCACCTGCAATACACTACCAAGTGTTGCAGATCCCATAACCAGGACCAGACATGACATGAGCATCCCTAGGATACATATACATAGACACATATATGCAGATACAGATATACATATATATGTATACATAGATATAGATATATATGTAATTACACATACACATGCAGATATATGTACATTAAGTTTCATATGTAGCACGTGCACACAATATGGAACAGCCACTATTCCTACAGTTAACACCTTACCAACTGGAGACTGTATGAGCCACCCATACAAATGAAATTCATTGCCTGCAACATATACCCACAGAGATATCAAAGGCTATAACACCACACACAGGTGTGCATGAATGGGAAAGCTTTATTTGTGTACTATTACCGTTGTATATGCCATGTCATATAGCTGTTTAGACACAGACATCCATATAAACTGAGTAATTTAACTGTGAAACAGGTATTGTAATACAGTAGTCCGGAAATGTTAACAAATGTTGCTGTCCAGGCCAGGCCATCAAGTAGTAAAGTACTCGGCTGACACACTGGGATGTAACTGTTGCATAACAAGGCACAACTGACACCATCACAAGCACACTGACAAACAGAACATGGCATAGCAGGCTCTACAGGCATGCCACAGCACAGAGTATCATACACCTATGTATAAGTGAATCACCACAACCAATGTGAACATAGCCACAGCTACATATGGCATGCTAGCATTACAGTATATTGACTATCTGCTCAACACCAAGCTCATATGTGCCACCCACACACTAACCCTACATATACTGGGCCGCTACAGAGTGTGGTCCGCTGCCTGCCTGTCTGTGGTATGGGACACGTGCATGTATGGCCCTACAAACATGTAAGCTGATAGGGTAACATACAGTGGAGCAGCATGTAACATCAAATAGAACAGGACCAAGAACAATGAAATCTACCACAGTCTGTACACAAGCCAAGGTACATATTAACAATACACACACTGCCAGTAAATACCATAAGTACACAGACCTCAGTACTCTGCACACAACCACAGAATTTCCAGGTTATGTCATCAAATGTAACTCCTACTATACATTACATGTGTAGCAGTCTGATATTTCACTGGGTTGTTACCAGATATGATATCACTAATTATGGTGTACAGTACATATGCAGCCCTTACTGCATGACATATATACAAAGGTTGTCAGGGTTATGGCTGGAGGCACATACATTGGGCCAATATTGACATGTTGCTGTGATAACCTCATACATTTACTGTTGCAACGGGGTTTGTTGCACCATATGTCCTATGAAGGATTTGAAGTCAGTAACTCTCACAGCTGTCGCCATCTACAGACTGCAATCCTCACACTACCTTCTGCAGTTCACAGACAGGTGCTCAGTGGGTAACACCTGAAACAAAAGGGACTACACACTGGCCAGTCTGCAGATGGCCCTACAGATGGGTGTTCCTTCATTAACATAGCACTGACATGGCAGGTATGTAAACATGTAGGACAGCCATATCCACATACATCCTGTTAAACCAACATTACTCCAAATGCAGTATAGCAGCACTCTGTAGTCAGGTCAGGAACATCCCCCTCCTGTGTGTTGGCCTGTCTCCACAGTGTATGCTGTTAAAGGTACACCCCCAATCCATCTGACAAGCTATTTGCCAAACCACAGATTAAGTTCCTGCTCACAGTGAATGAAAGGCCCAACAGCAACATGATATTCCTAGATATTGGTGTATGTTTTCATGCAATTGGCTATGGGAATGTTACCACAGCTGTTCCACATGCAATCAGCTAGAGCAGGGCTACAATTCGTGCAGAGACCATCAGCTGATCCTGAGCATAACTTAAAGTGCACATGCTGCTGCCTAAGCAAAGCAGGTGTAAGTCTCCACATCCACCAGAGAGGGAGTAAGAGAGGCAGACAGAGGGACAGAAAAGCCAGAGAGGGGTGGGGGGTAAAACTTACACATGTTTGTGTCACACACATACCAGTACAGGGTATCAAACCCCTGATGACTATGCAGTGCTATCACATGTCCATGCAGTTATGGATGCGCCACATAGGTTACATGTTGGGGAGCCCTCACAACGTATATGTGATGGTGAGTGACATCTGCAACAGGTATATGGTAGCTATGTGGTAGGTGCAGTACCCATGCCTGCCTGCATGAACAGGTGTCAGAATCAACACAGCCGCACTCTCACATGGACACACACACACATTGCCATACTTGGCAGGGCCAGGAATACAAATTATCACTAGTGGGATTGCCACAACGCAGTACTGTGCAGGTATCACATGCTCCACAGGGGTCATATGGAGGTTATATCACACTATAGCATGATGCCATTGATGCAGCATGGAGACTACTGGAGTTCTCCTTCCCCAAAGGTGTATTTCACAGTGAATGACATCAGCAGGATTGCCAAAGTAGGGCATTTGAATTGTAGTGAGTGTGACTAGCCTAAAATGCCTTGCTCTCTACACACACACACACACACACACACACACACAGAATTGCCAGGTCTGGGATTAGAACTCCTACCTAACTATTCTATCACACCACAGCAGTATGCAGTTATAGGACGCACTACAGAAATTACTGCCCTAGAACCTTCCCAGAGGTGTAGTTCTAGGTGGATGACATCAGCAGCCTTGCCAAAGTAGAGCATGTGGATTGTAGTGAATGTGACTACCCAAAAAAGCATTGCTCTTTACACAGACCGAGTCAGCAGACACACACATAAACACACATTTGCCAAGTCTGGGATTAGAACTCCTACCTAACTAATTTATCACACTACAGAAGTATGCAGTTATAGGATGTGCTATGGATATTACTGGGCTACAACCTTCCCAGAGGTGTATTTCTAGGTGGGTGATATCAGCAGCCTTACCAAAGTGGAGCATTTGAGTTATAGCGAGTGTGACTACCCTAAAAAGCATTGCTCTCTACACAGACAGACAGACATACACACCCACACAGTTGCCATGTCTGAGATTGCAACTCCTACCTAACTAGTTTATCACATTACAGCAGTACGCAGTTAGGGATGCACCACAGAGATTACTGGGCTACAACTCTCTCAAAGGTATATTTTACAGTGGATGACCTCAGCAGGCTTGTCATAGTAGGGCTATGGGGGGCAATTTGTGTGCATGGACCATAGCTCATTCATCTAGAGGTTGACACACCACATGCAGGCACACACAATGACATATTCCACAGGTACGTGTATACAGCTGCTAGATGACTACTTCCTTGTACAGTCATGTTGTACAGCTAGCATATGCACCACATAGTCTGTAATGCTGACAGATACCAGTGGCTAGTATCTACAGTGAGTGACATATGAACCTCATGTGGTTGTGGCCCTTTGGCTGTGTGCTGGGTGGGACAGGCCTGGATGGTTCCTTGTCACAGTCACCTTCTTCCACACATCTATGTACATCTACCGTTGGCTTATTATAGTGTGTTGTCCTTAGGTATATGTCTGTATTCCTGTCCACTGTGTGCGCAAAGCATGTGTGGTGCATACTGAGGAGTGTCTGCACTAACATCTGCAACTGCCAGATATGTCTGGTCTACTGGTATTTGCAGACATGGCCTACATGTGTTCAAGTGTGTGAGCATGCCCAGTATGACCTTTCAGTATGTTGTTGACTGAAAGTGCCTTCATTTCTCTGTGTGTGTGAGCATGCTCAGTATGCCTGTCTGTATGGAATGTGTGGATCAAGTCCAGGTAGTCTGTACTGCAGTGCTGACCTATGTGTTGTACACCTACAGGTAGCATACTGTTTCTGCAGGGTATCAGTCGATCATTTGACATTGACTGTTACTACATTCTACATTGGATGGGAGGGGCAAACCTGACTATTTCTACACAGAATTGGGGGGCACACCTGAATGTTACTATAGCAATAACCCACGCCTGGGTGTGGGTAATGCGGGATTAAACAAAGACAACCATGGGTAAAACCCGCATTACCCACACCCAGAAGTGGGTTATTGCTATTATACTATGACATTATTTAAGAAAATAAATAATTACTTTTCTTAAATAATGGCATTGTATAATGCCTCTTTGCTGCCCTTCCGCAGCTGTCTGGTATCCGCGGCAGTTCTGATGTACTGCATGCCTATGCAGTACATCAGAGTTGTGGCAAAGCAACGGAGAAAGCAAGATCTCCATTGCTTTTTACTGTTTTGCTATGTTAAAATGGGTTTAACATAGCGAGACATCTCTAAAATAAGCAACAGAGATCTCCGTTGCTTATTTTAAAGCTGTGTCTCTATGTTAAACCCATTTAACATAGCGAGACAGTTAAAAGCAACGGAGAAAGCAAGATCTCCGTTGCTTTTTACACACTGTGTCGCTATATTAAAGGAGTTTAACATAGCGAAACAGCTTTGAAAAAAGCAACGGAGATCTCTCTTGCTTTTTTAAATCTGTGTTGCTATGTTAAACTCTTTTAACATAGCGAGACAGTGTTTTAAAAGAGACTTATACTAATGGAAAAAGTCCGGGCGACCGGACCTTTTCCATTAGTATAAGTCGATTTACAACGTGCATGCTGACCCAATCAGCGTACACGTTTTGGAATATTAATGGGGGGGTCATGGTATAATACACTTCTTTGTAGGATGGGGGGGCACACTTGACTATTTCTACACTGGATTTGGGGGGGGCACACCTGACTGTTACTGCATTTCTACGTAGGATAGGGGGGCACACCTGACTATTTCTACATTTCTACAAAGGATTGGGGAAGGCACACCTGACTGTTACTACATATCTACGTAGGATGGGGAGGCACACCTGACACTTGTACACATTTACTGTGACTGTATTGGTATGTCAGGTACTCCATTTCATTCTGTAGTCTTACCTATCATGCTGACTAGAGGCATACCAGTCTACTACAGATCTTAGCTTTTATTTACCTACATATTAGTTTCTGACTTCCTACCCTTCAAAACTGACATCCCACTGCCTGACCTGCTGTAGTCTGTCTGTGTAGGCCTGGGGGGGTGGGTTACCCATAGGCCTCATTCAGAGGCCATAGCACAGCCTTTGTTTGTGTTTGTCTACACCTGTCCTGCTGGCTGTTATTGGGTATGTGAACTGGCATGTGTGAGTCACTTAACTTGTGGGTGTCCCAGTATTGAGGGTGGTACTGCAGGGCTGCCTATGTTGGATGCACATAGTACACTTCCTACACATGGTTGAGCACAGGTAGTGTAATGTTTGGCATCCCTTTTACTATATGTGAGAGTCAGAGAGAGGTGTTATTCCCTGGGTCCCTCCTGTGTCAGTGTATGTGCTATGCATTTCCTCTTTGTCAAGGCCAGGGCATACAGGGCATGCCTCCTTCTGCCTACTGGGGCAGGCTCAGGTTGTTCCTCCTCCAAGTCACTCTGTGCCTGTGCAGGCCTTGGCAATGGTGGGGGGCTGTGTGGCCCTGCCCCATGCTGTTCCCGCTGCAGCTGTTTCTGCAGGATCATATTGCGTAGCATGGCACATACGAGGACAATTTGGGTACATGTAGCTGGTGAGCACTGCAAGACTCCACCGGATGTGTCTAGGCACTGGAAATGTGACTTGCGCATCCCAAACACACCGTCTACTATAATTCTGGTCTGTGCGTGTGCCTCATTATGGAGTTCTTGTTCAGGTGTATGTGTGCATTTCTGATGGGTGTCATCAGCCACGGCTCTAGTGTGTATCCAGCATCCTCCACTAGGTGACCGTGTGTGATGTCCCCATTGGCAAATCTCTGGTACAGCTGTGTCAGATGCCAGATGTGGGAATCGTGATAGCTTCCAGGACAGCCAGCACACATATTCATTATTATGCCCTGGGCATTGCACACAACCTGGCAGTTGATGGAGGGGAAACCCTTGCGATTGATGTAGACCCTACCCCACTCACCGGGTGGTGCTTTGAGGCATATGTGCTTGCAGTCTATAGCACCCACTACCTCAGGGTTTTCTGCTATTTGGTGGAACAGTTGCATATTGCTGGCCAACGCCTCACGGGTGTTGGGGAAATATATGTGCTCACTAACATGTGCTACAACAAAAAAGTACTTCCTGCACGGGTGCAACTGCATGGCTTCAAGAGAAATTTCAAGTAAAAAATGAGAAAAAGCCAGCAGACTGGATCCTTGGTATTAAATACATTTATTAATATAGACAGCAAAGGAAAAACAATGCTGTCTATATTAATAAATGGATTTAATATCAAGGATCCAGTCTGCTGGCTTTTTCTCATTTTTCACTAACATGTGCTGACATGTCATCCAGGAACTGGTGGAGTACCCTGGATGCTGATGCCTGTGAGATCCCCATCATATCCCCAGTTGGCCTTTTTTTTTTTTTTTTAAACAAGTTTATTGTTTTAACATACAAGAGAAATATCATAACAATTTTATACAAGTAATTAAAATAGATATGATTATAACATTCAACAAAACAACCAAAGTATTTACAAAGACATCCACTACAATCAGATCAATTAATTAAACTAAAATACCATGCTATTGAAATTAAGATTTTTTTAACAGGTTTTGTAAATTATCCCATACAATATAATAAGATGTTTTCCTAGTTGTTCTTGACCTTATTGTGTTTATTTCCATATGGCACACTATATTCATAACATTTTTAAATTCATTGAACGAAGGAGGTGTATCTGAAATCCAATTTCTGGTTATTATTTTCCTAGCCACTGCTAGAATAGACCATAACAAGGGAAGCTTAATCTTTTTAACACTTTGAGGTACAGGTGTGTTGAATAATATAAGAGATTTAGAAATAATGAAATTATCTGTAAAAAGAGCCTGCAAAAATTAATTAATTGACTTCCAATATTCTTTCAATTTTATATAGTCATAAAACATATGAGCCCAGTCAGCATTAATTTCTACATTACATCTTTTACATAGATTATCTTTATTATTTATTTTATTCATCATCAAAGGTGTATAAAAAGATCTATGTAAACATTTCCATGTAAAAAGTCTCCAGACAATGGAAGACGTAGTTTTGTAGGCAGATTCCAATATATATTGTTTATCTTGTTGGTTTGGTGGGTCCCCATTAATGGAAGTGAAATAATTCCAGTAGGTATCTACACTGTAAAAGTTTCTTGTCTGATAATTTTATGTATGTATGAAAGCTTTCCTTTATCAGAAACTTTATGTTGTAAATTTAATATCAAGTAATCAATCAGTGTTGGAATAGATTCTTTAACTGTTATAGACATTAGATCTATTTTATCAATGAGATGTTGTCTAAAGGTCTGAACCTCTAACCAGCAAGTTTCTCTTAGATCAAATTCTTGTTTTAAGAAATCTAGATTTTTAACTTTATTATCAGATATCAACTGATACCAGTACTTTAGATCATTATCTATAGCTAAATGGGTTCCTTCAGAAGTAGATGACAAAAGCATAAGTATACATTATAGGAATATAATAAAATTCCATTCCCTATATTTAGGATGCATGAATATAAAGTTACGATAGCTAATAATAATGTTTAATGGGTAACTAACTATATGTTTAGGTGTAATAGGTGAAGTACAAAATTCCTTTAGTAACCATAACATGGAGTTATTTACAATCATATTTTTATGTGTTAAGGAGATTTTCATGAAGTGTATACTAATTAGGTCCCAGTAATCTTTCCATTTTGCAACATATGACTGATCTATAATAAAGTAATAACTTTTACAATAGAAGAGATAGTATATAAATTAAAGTCTGGAAAAGAAATACCCCCTTGAGACCAGCTATTAGTATGTTTCTTTAATGCAATCCTAGGTCTATTAGGTGCCCATAGGAAATTTAACATTAGTGTATTCAGTTTTTTGATAATTATTTTTGTAGGTGGGAGTATTATTGATTGTATTAAGTATAAAATCTTGGGGAATATTATCATTTTAATAATTGTAAGTCTCTCTTCCATAGTAAAAAACATATTATTCCAGGTATTAAAAAGATTTTGTATATTAAGAAAACAGGTATTATAATTATTATATATAACAGATTTAATATCTTTAGATAATATTATACCTAAATAAGTTATCTGACCTGAATTGGGTACATATTTAGTAAAATCACTAATGAGAATATTTTTTCGTGTATATATAGGTAGTATTTTAGTTTTTTCTTTATTGAATATTAAACCAGAAATACTTTTAAAATTCATCATTTTATCAAATAGAGACTGCATAGAAGAATTAGATCCTGCTGATGTAATTAGAACATCATCTGCAAAAAGTTGAATTTTAGATGTTGTAATTTCATCTATTTCAAAACCCTCTATGTCAGTACTGTTTCTGATCAAATTAGCCCAAGGTTCCATTATTAAAGTGAATAATAGTGGAGAGAGTGGACACCCTTGTTTTGTACCTTTAAAATGGGTATTTTTGTGAGACATATGTTCCTACCTTAATATAAGCCAATGTTCCTTTGTATAAATGCTCAATTAGATTTACAAATGCATCTGAGAAGTTTGTGCACTTCAGTAAGGTAAACAGATAGTCCCAACTTACTGAATCAAATGCTGAACTTATATCAAGACTAATAAGTGTTAAATCTTTCTTTTTCCTATTTGCAAAATCAATTAATGTTAGAGTTCTCCTTATATTATCAAAAGTATTTCTATTTACAATGAAGCCTGTCTGATCTATATCTATAATGCCAGGGATGATTGTCTTCAATCTATCAGCAAAAATACTCATAAACATTTTGCAATCAACATTAAGTAATGAGATGGGTCGATATGAAGTACATCTAGTTGGATCTTTTTAGGTTTTAAAATTGGCGAAATAAATGTATATTGCCAAGATGGGGGGTTATTAGCTCATTTTGGGCCAAAATAAAAACCTTATGTATTAATGAATATGTACTTTTAGAAAGGATTTTGTATATCTCTGGTATACTACCATCATTAGTGCTTTGTTTGATTTAAGCTTGTTAATTTGTGTAACAACCTCTGTATATGAAATACTTGTGTCCAATAGTTTAATCTGTTGTTTATTAAGCTTTTTATTCATGTTTGTGGTTATAAACTCCTTTATTTTATCTTTAGGTTCCATGTTAATGTTATTATGGTTAATTTTGTGAAAGTGATTTCTAAATTCATCTAGTATTTCTGGTAAACTAGAAACATTCTTCTTTTTCCTTAGAGAAAAGATTTCTTTGATATGATTTTGTTTATTCAACCTTTTCGTTTTATTTTTAAGTCTATGTAAGTATTTGGGGCTTATTGAGTAAGACAAAAACTTGTATTTCTCTAGAGTTATTTTAACTTTATGAGTTAAAATTTCTTTGTATTTCTCATTTAGTTTGTTTATTTCTTCAATGACTTTCTTATCCATAATATTTTCTTTATTATTATGTTTATAAGAGTCTAATTTACTTTGAATATCTAACAATTCCTTATCCCAAGATTTCCTTTTATTATTATACCATCTGATACTTTGTCCATATAGATATGATTTTAAGGCATCCCAAACATAGACAATGGAGACTTCAGGAGTATTATTTATGTCTAGAAAATGTTGTACTTCTGAAAGTATATATTCTTTATAGTCTTTTAGTTGAGTTAAGTATGCTGGTATCCTTTTGATCTGAACATTGTGAGTATTTTTATCATGAACTCAAAAACAATTGAATTATGATCAGATATAGGACATGAAATTATTTTGGAATTAATTAAATCTGTTACCATCTGGTTAGAAATAAAGACCCTATCTATTTTTGAATAAGTTTTGTATCTGTTAGAAAAAAAGGTGTATGGTAATGATTTTGAATCTATCTGATTATTAATATCATTTAAATGAAAAGAATTAGTAAAATCATTTAAATGTTTTGCATTAGATGTAATTTTCCTTTTTCCTATAGTGGTAGTGTCACTTTCATGTAGTATACAATTGAAGTCACCAGCTAAAATAATATCTCCTATAGAGAATGATATGATCTTATCAAGATGGTGTTTCACTGTATTAATACCAATTCCAGGTATCCAATATACATTAATTAATGTATAAGTCTTCCCATTAATTTGTATTGTAACCATACAAAACATTCCTTTATCATCCTGATAAGACTTAATAGTTTTAGGAATGGGCTTTTATTCCATAAAATAGCCACTTTTTCTGAGTGTGCTCTGAACTAACCAATACTGTATATTTGTTTGTGTTTATCAATATCTTTTTCAAGAGATGAGTTTCTTGAAGGAAGACTAAGTTGGCCTTATGTAAATTAATGTATCTTATTAGGCTTGCCCTTTTACATGGATTATTCAATCCATTAATGTTTAAAGAAATTCCTTTTAGAGATGTCATTTGGCATTTTTAAAACATAAGAATCTTATGATCAAAATAACAATTAACAAAATAAGTAATGTTATGTCTCCTTCTTTAGGTGTACCTTTAAATATAGCTGTATTTATTGAATCTCTTATGGGATTTTGTATAAGATTCAATTTTGTTTGTAGTGACAATGAGTTTACAAAATGTATTGTGGATGTCAGAACTATATACATACAACAATGAACAAGAGAAAATAATGTAAGGATTTAACAACTCCAACTTAGAGTAGTATATACCACTCAAGTTAACCCCCTACCCTAAGCAGCAGTACCTCAGCTACCACCTTATCAATTTAATACTAGTTATATTTAACATTAAAGTAACAACTTTCAATTAGATTATCTAGCAAGACAAAACTACACATTTGATAAAACAGCATCATATAAACTAAGATAAACTTTTTTTAAAAACTATTCATACTACTATATACATCTAATTAATATAATACATTTGTATTCAAATAGCATTCAAATAAACTTGATAATAGGAACCAAGAGGAGAGAGAGAAATAAAAGACGTGAGAGAGAGTGAAAGAAAGGAAAAAAAAAAAAAAAAAAAAAAAAAAAGGGAGGACATATTTACATATTAATTTATTCAAAGTTTGTAAAAATAAGTTCTAATATTCATTTAAATCAAAAACTTTGGCTAATATGGTTCAGACATTACATATATTAAGATGCATCTATTTTCTGTCATGTAAATGCAGTTAACAGCTTCAAAACCTTGAATTACTTGTATCTGAGCTTTTTCCCATACTTATTATTGTCAGTAGAATAAAATATTATATTTATAGAAATTGTTATAAATCATACTGCATAGTTATGTAAATTCTCAGAAACACTTGCATTATTGTAAAGAAAGCCATCTGTATTTTGTATATCTATACTGCTGCTTTAAAATATATCACATGGCAACTTCTTCCAGAATAGAGTCATAAAGTTATTTATGCTTGTCAATCAGATAAATCAAATGAGTTATAGTAATGTATATGTTTAAATCATAAGTTTTTAACATAAATTAGTATGCTGCAGTCAAGTAAGCTTTCAAAAACACTTGTATAAATGTTTCACTTTCTAAGCCTTCTAAAATATCACATTTGCTTACTACAAGAAACTGCATCATTTAAAATCATTATAACTGACATATTTTATAAATTATAACATAAATACTTAAGTAATTATATAAAATAACTCACATTTAAATGTTAAAGAGTTCATTTTCCTTCACAGAGTCGCATTTGCAGCAGTTCTACTTCCTGGTAGAGTGTTCTTCCTGAATTTGCGATGTGTCAGTGTGAATTCTGGGGTCAAAGGTCAAATTGACTGCTTTCAGCTTCTCGCGTGAATTCTGAGAGATGAAGCTTTTAAAACAATTCGAGGACACTGTTGACGAGGTAACCCACATCCCAAATTGTCTCCCTTAACATTTTGGTGGGAATCTTGTTAAAAACTAGTGACAAACATTCATTTAGCAGTATAAATGCATCTAAGCATAACAAAACCTTCGCAAAGTATTTTACAGGTTATTACAGCCTCTATGCAAGTGAAATTAAGCCCAAAGTTATTAATAAGTAATAAAACTCAATATTTTTGCCCCAACTCAATTTTTATACAAATCTTATTATTTACTGTGCCTGTATGATCAAAAGCATTTCAATATATTAATATGAAAGAAAATAAAGAGAAAGAATAAAGAAAAGAAAAAAAGAGAGTAGAAAATAAAAGAAAGTAAAGCAGAGATAGAAAAATGTAAAAGAAAGCTATAAAACGTATTTACAATGGAATATTACTTACTGCTTATATTAACAAAGATGGAAATAAAACATATTATTTACTATTATTTAGTTCTAATTATTATTAATTAAAGCATGTCAGATTATTTGTAAACAAGCATAAGCAATATAATCAAGAAAGTATAATTAGCAATAGTATTTAAACAACATATAAACTTTTTTACAAGGAATAAATAAGTTATTATTCCATTTATCATATTTTCATTACACTTCTCTCCCTGCCCTCCCCCACCCCTTACCCACTACATAATCTAAATAGAATGTCATTGTTTAAAATAAAGAAAAGAAGAAAAGGAGAAAAAAAAGAAAAAAATGTATCAAGTTACTAACCTTACTTCTCTTTTCAGAAAGAGAAACAAACTGAATGATAGCTTGTTATTAGTTCCTCAGATATTTTGACTGATTATGAAACAAAACATTTCTTTGCACACAAAAATATGTTTGATTAAATCATTTTCAGAATATTTGTGGCTTTCTGGAAATGCAGTAACTATATTTTAAAAGATTAATAATGTAGAAAAATAAAGAGAGAAAAAAAAAACATAGAACAAATCATTTGTTTTAGTCTCTTCTTCTTCTCTGAAGTCTTCCAGTTTCAGTTGCCAACCTCTTTAATGAAGGACTAGCCCATTCCATTTCCTCTATTTTATCCAAAATCTTATTTTTTTTTGATAAACAGTAATGCAGAGTCTAAGTCATCAAAAATTTTAGGACCATCAGGAAGGAAGATTTTTAGCTTGGCAGGAAACAGAAGGTATGTTTTAAACAGTGCTTTTTAAGCTCCCTTATTAGTGGCAAAAACTTTTCTTTTAGCTATTACCAAGGAAGAATAGTCATTGTCAAAATGCACAGTTGTCTCATTAATCTTAACAGGAGCTTTAGCCCAAGCAGATTTAAGAACCATCTCTTTATCAAAGATGATAGAAATCTAACTATAACTGATCTAGGATAGTTTTTGTTAGAGTTAGTATTAGCTATAGATCTATGTGCTCTTTCGATACCAAAGAGAATGCTTCTGGTAAGTCTAAAGTTTTAGGGAGCCATGTTGTTAAAAAGAAGTAATATTGTTACCTTCAATATTTTCTGGCAGTCCAAAAATCCTAATGTTATTGCCTAGATCTATTTTCCAGGTCATCAAGCTTTGTTTGTAGATGTGTATTTTGTTTCAGCAAAACTCAGTGTTGATTTCCTCTTCTTGGATTCTATTTTCCATGTCATTTACAGTCTCTTCTATGCCTGTAATCTGGATCTTCTGTTGTTGCAAATCTATACGTAACAAGTCTATTTGTTTTGTAGTTTTTTCTATGAAGGTATCAATTTTAGTATCCAGTTTATCCATCTTAGCAGTAAGTTGCTGAATTGTAGATATCAGAGACTGAAGTTCTTTCTTGATGCTGGAGTCTTGAGAATTTGTCTTACTGGAACTCATTTCAAACAAAGAAACTGACAAGAAAATTTCCAAGGTGATTTCTGACAGGAATATTTTTAAAATTTCCTTTCTTTTTTAGATATAGTTCAAGAAATAGATAAAACAAACATATTTAGAAAGAAAATTACTTCATAAATTATTTTTTTAAGTAATTATTTCCTGTCAGTGCAGTGAAATTGGTGGAGCTGAAGAAATCTGCTGCTATCCTGTGTTCATCCTTGGCCACGCCCCTCCCCAGTTGGCCTTTTGAAGGTGCCTGTAGCTAGTATTCTTTAGCCTACACATACCTTGGTATCCAGTGGGATGGGTTCCCCTCTATTAGTTCTGTGTGTCAGGCATGGCCAACACAACTTAACAATTTGCTGTAGGAGGTCCCTGTAAACCATATAGTGCTCCACTATCCCCAGCTCATGTAGCCCCTGGTAGGTTACACTGGGTCTGTACACTGTTCTCTGTCTCCTCACTGTGGGTTGGTTGACAGCATTCACATCCTCACCACCCTCAGCCTCTTCCACAAGTTGTTGTATCATAGCTATTGCAGCCCCTATCATTTTGCTGTTGTGAGTGTTAAAAGTTCCCCGCTTGTTTACACCGCTGGTGTAGAGTGTGGGAGAAAACAGAGGATAAGGTTATTGTATAGTTTATAGTAGTGTTCTGGGCAGGGCTGGTCTGCTGCCTGTGTAATTGGCTGATTCTGATATATTTGATTTGCCAGCTATGCTAGTTCTCCATGGTTACCTACCTACTGCTGTTTTCCCCTTTCCATTGCCTTCCTGTTTAAGCCCAGGGGGCGCGCCATGCAAACAGAGTGCTCAAATGTGCACAGTGCTGCTATTTCCTGGTTTAACTTTCTTTTAAACCCTTTAAAACCTGGTGTGTGACATGCACATCTGCTTAGGCAATGTTAAGAGTGCTATGCAGATTCAGACACACCCCCTAGCTTAGCTGTGCTAAGCTAGGAGCAAACCTGGGCCACATGTCTCCAATACGGTTACAGTATGCCTGACACCCCCCCATGATGTCCGCTAACTCCTAGGCTTGCACCAAGCTATTCCTACTCTTACACTGTTGGGACCTGACTAGCATGCTGGGGAAAACAGGGATTCACTATCATTCCCCTCATTTGCATAGGATTGCCTGCTAATGCATAGTTACATGTCTCACACTGAGCCTCCTCCCTTAGCAACCACTATTCACTGGCCATGTTTTCTTCTGCCTGCCATTGACTTGCATGGCAGAATAATGATTTCAGTTAGAATGCTTAATTTAGGTTTATTTTGTTATTTTCTCCCCGATCCTGTTTGCGCGCTGCTGCCCTATGCCTAAACAGCCGAGGTCAGCTAAAAAAAAAAATAAAAGTTGTATTTTTTTTTTTGTCTGTTTGCAATGCCAATGGCCTTATACTTGGCCATTGGCATGCTTCCTAACTGATATGCAGCCTTTATTTGGAGCTGAGACAGCTCTGTTTTGTATTTTGCAGAAATGTACTCGGTTACTAACCGAGTACATTTCTGCATATTGCACTAGTCCTGCATGGCCGGTTGCAAGCTTCCTGGATCGCAATTTTACCTCATTTGCATGGAGTTCTCCTGCAGATGGGTTGATTTGCATACAGGGGCTTAGTCCATGCAGGATTAGTGCAGGAGTGCTCGTGTACACCCCTGCAGACTGTTCCTGGATCGTATGGCAGACATATTGCCTGCTAGAGCTCCTGCACTGATCTTGCATGCTGTGCAAGGCATAGAGAATCCGGGGGAATTTTTTGGAAATAATTTGTACATCTCAGGAATTATGGCATCTACTCTGTGAGCTTTATTTCTTTTATTTTTATTTGGCCAACTATTTCTGCAATAGATACTGTTTTGTCAGAGATCTTCTTGTCTTTTACTCAGTTCACAATTTATGCTTTATTTAAAAGTTTTTCACAAAGTTCTTCATAAATTAAATCCCATATTCTTTTCATTACTGGTATTCTAATATTTATTAAAGGCTAGAATGTTAATATCAGTATCTGACACTATTGTGTTATTACATGTATTTTGATACAGTTTGTCTGATTTGCTCAAGCTATTAATATAGATCCAATTCTTAGACAAAGTAAGCCTTCAGAAGTAATAGAGTAAGGCTGTGATTTTACCTTTTCAAAGGCCCTGCCACCTTGTAATTTGACAACTGCTGTTGTTTTTTGTAATATGTAGAGTCACTTTTTTCTGGGTTTCAAATTTAATAACACATCTTTTTGTAATTTAATTATTTTACTCTCCCACTCTTACTTTATAACTGCACCAAGATGTGACCCTTGCATGGAAGCTTGAGTTGAATAAATCGAACACACAGATTAAACTCTCCAATACTATAACCAAAACATATTTTTTAACTCTTAATATAACTATTCATTGAATCATTTTACTCATACATGAGGGAATTCTAGTAAATGTAATTAGTTTGTTATAGTTAATTGTTAAGTTAATTGTAAGGACATTATGGTCTGTTAAAGAAATTAATTTAAAAGAGTCAACATTTGCAAATTTAAATTTCAGTGTGTGTGGAGCCACTTATATAGAATGGAATACAAAAGCAAAGATTCCAGTTTAGTGAAGTAATTTTATTCTTTTAAGTTCAATAGATCTACCCAATTGTATAATGCTTTGGCTGAACCTGAAATGCTGGGTTGTCTAGCCATACCAATATCTGACAACTAATAATCATTTAACATCCCCTTCCAAAATCAAATTACCCTTCACATTATTTTTATAAATTAATATGTTTTTGCAGCTTTAGCCCCATGTCCTAAATGCAAGTAAGTGTTAACTGCAAAAAGTGTAAAAATGTGTTTCTAATTATGTGCAGTATTAGTCTGTCTACCTGCATGTCTGTGATGTAATAGCTATGTGTTACGTGTGTACATGTCTGTGAAAACAGTCAATATGTTGTCTGCACATTGAGTTCGGAGACATGCAATTTAATTCAGTTTTTGCACTTGTGTGATTTCTGAATGACAATAAAGTTTACTTTGACTTGACAGAATCCAATACTTATCTGTTAACGTGGCAATTTATTTATTTAACATTTGTTTACTGGGAAAGTCCAACTGGGACAGAGTCCATTTTCAGTGGAGGCCTGTGGAGAAATGCTCCATTTGCATGTCTTTGGAATGTGGGAGGAAACTGGAGCACCTAGAGGAAACCCATGCAAATGCAGGGATGACATGCAGACTCCGCACAAAAAGCATTACAGCTGAAAATCAAAGAAGAGCACCTCTTGTGAGGCAACAACACTAACCACTACACCACTGCAACACCCAACTCTAGCTTGATGTTCAGTAGTTACCACAGCAGTGCTGCAAGCACTGTGTCATACCAGTTATTGTGTATCACTTTAAATTCAATGTCTTAAGAGACAGAATGTTTTGATCCCACTGCCTATCGTTTTTAACTGCCTTAATCAACAGTTTGTATTTAGAAACCTTAAAAAGTGTAAATATACCACTTTAAAATAAGCAGACTGGAACATTTTTCTCAAGTTTACACAGATTACACAGCATTTTTATATGGTTGATACCTGTCTATGTCTAATGCTTCACATGTGATGTCCTCCATCTCTGGACTTATTATGATGCAGTACATTATTCATAATCATTTGGAATAAATGAGGAGACCAGATAAATGAAATTGTTAAACAGAAGGTTAAAAAGTAGTAATCTGTTTTCATTTGGTTGGGCTTAATGTCTTGATGGGTTTGTATGTTCAGGGGTGCTGTGAAGAAGTCTATGGCAGGGTTTCACCAAGTTAAATTGTAAGCCACATAAAAAGAACAGTGCAGGCCAAGTTGTTTGGGGCCTAATTTCTAAAAGTTAAAGCAAGCATGGCAGTTCTCTCAAACTAAACACTTAATATTTACTCCATCTGCAAGAGTCTTGTGTTTTGCTTACATTTTTCTCATGGAGTCTATATAAGTATTATAGTTCCTCATAAACTGAGAGTGTAGATAGCAGAAACAGCTTAGAAGGGAACAGAAAGCTGATGACATTATGATGTAATAACAAACATGATTAAAGTATCAACCAATTTGCAGGACAGTTTGTATTATTATGTTCAGCCCCATACACCATTTGGTAAAAAGAAATATTAAACTACCACTGGGAATTATAGATATATTGATAACATAATAAATTGGTAAAGAAAAGAAAAGAACGCATGTGTGTACAAAACTGCACTTAATTTAAAAAAAAACTTGGTTAGCACGAGGTCAGGGCCTAAAAAAAAGAAAAGACACAAAACAAAAAAAGTGTGGTTCTTTGTAAAGTATCAATGAAGAGGAGGGGTTGGTAACTGACACATTTGATGAAAAAAAAAAATATAGGAGTTGCTAGAGGAATTCTCTATCATAGTCAGAGTATGGTGGTACTTGCCTTTGTGTTGTTCCTACAATCATTAAATAGGAGAAGAAAGAGAAAAGAAAGAGACAAGATATATGAGAAATCTTTATAAAAATAAAGAAAAAAAAGATAAAAAAAAAAAACAGTAAACATGTCTTGATAAAAGCTAAGACCACACCTTTCCAAATTTTTAATTATAGACCAGGTGGAACAAACATCATATGGTGGTAAAACATGGTATGGTTAGCTTATGAAGAAAGTGTGTGGCAATTGACAGATTGCCCATTACCTACCCGGGTTTGAATGACTTGCCCGGTATAAGCCTTTTTAAGTCTGACCGGTTTAATTTTAGGGCAGGCAGATTTTATTAAATTAGCCTCACTTTAAATTTATTATATTTATTATTTTAAATTTTATCCACAAGTATTTTTTATTTTTTTTTTCCCACTCCAAGGATTTTAAATTGTATGTATTATCTATTATATAATATAATGTTATTATTGAAATAGTAGTTTTACTTATGTATAACATCTATTTATTTATTATCTTATTATCTATTTATTTATGAAGTTATATATAAATATATTATTTTTTATTTGCACTTCTGAAACTTTTTGCTTTTTTGCACTTTTTAATATATTTGCTTTTTTAGTTAATATATTAGTTATTGTTATGTTTTTAGCACAATACATGATTTAAGTACCTTGTATAGATTCTTTCTTGCATAATGTTTCTTCTTCCCTAAAAAAGTCTTAGATCTTTTACCTTTTAGAAAGTTTAACACATTTGTATTTTTTATTTTTTTTTTCAAAAATTATATAAATAGATGGCTTTAGAGTCTCTAGTGGTTCTTGATTCAATCTGAGTCCTTCAGATGAAAGCTTAACCAGCAAGTCATTATTTAATTTGTGTGATTCAATTTGTGAATTTGTGTTGTAAGCTTTATCTCAGTAATTTGTGATTTTTACTCTATTGGTATCCTGCTCTGCTTTCAATTGGTTGCTGGTTTTTTTTTTTTTGGTTTTTTTTTGGTTTATCGTTACCATGATTAAAGTATAGCATGGAAGTATTATTAACTGTTTTATATAAGTTGTGACCATGCTGTAGTGGGTACAATGAGTAGGTTTCCCACAAGTCTCAGTCACTGCTGGCCTACAGAATGCAAGAGATACTTTTGTCTCTTACCAGACATTTGCATCTTTGGCCTCCCCTATGGCATCTTCATTTTATGTTTGCTTACAGGCTGAATGGCAAAATACTGTATTGTTACTATACGAAATCACAGTTGGGGGCTCATTGGTTACCCTGATTTTCATCGAGTACAGGGTGTACTGAGATATCAGCTCATTGTGTATGTACCTGAGATATCCGCTCATTGTGTATGGTTTCCAGATATGCATATCATTTATTTATGGTCTGCATATAGCGTCCCTGCTAGTGCAGTTTCTATTTGTGCACCGGTAGTTATTTTAAGGTTTAATTATTTTCCTTTACAGTTATGTCACTATGTAAGTATGTATAACTAATGGGAGTTTGGGGGGTTCACAACCCCCCCCCCGATGGGGATGGAAGGGTCTTACCCTTCCCAAATAAAAATCTATGTCTGTATTTTGTTTAACCAGGTGGAGCTTTGACTAGTCTGTATTGTCCATTGAAGCTTCAACCAAAATATACTAAAAGACACATAGTAACTAACGCACTTCTAAATATGTATATCATTTAGAGGAAATAACCCATAATTTGCAATGTAGACTCCAGCACACTGGCCTTTTTAGGACGGGTGAGTTATACATACAATGATCATCCCATGAAGCAAGGATTTTTCATCTCTCTATTTTTCCATGTAAAACAGTATTTCTTTATGCTTGTCTGAACTAGAGCACACCATAGATGGTCAGAGACATACTTGGCAACCCTCATGTTCTTTATAACGTATTTGTTTTTGATCTTCCTCCTTGTTTATGACTTCTGCCATGTAATCCTTATAAATAATTTATCGAAAATACACCAAAGTTGTATACCTTAGTAATATTTCACTGTATGTGCGTGAATGGTCCCTCTTATTAAATGTTTCTGTTCTGTATATTATTTTCTGCAAGGAAACACTAATTTGTTTGTAGGCCTGATATATTTCTGAACATTCTGCATACACAGTAACCATCTGAAGCATGCATATAATGTCACTGCATTTTTAAAAGAATAATACGTTCATTTTTTTGCATTAATCTATTTATGCAAGTCTAATTCAGTTTCAGTATAATGAAGAACTATGTTTTAATGAGTATGGATATAATTTGAACACTATAATAATATGGTATGAAACTGCTATATTATCATTAGTCTTGCCTGACACATTTTAATTTTTGTAAACTATAGCAATGTAAATGATATTCTTCAAATATTTACTTTTTTACTGATATCCATGTTTTACAGATCCTTCAGTCTTGTATGAATTATGTCAGACAGCTAATAAGTAGCAGGGGATTTAATAATATGACATGGCCTCCATTAAGGTGTTTTACACAGGACTATATTTCTTCTGAGGTTAAGTAAAAGTCATTTACAGCTGTATAAAACTCACAAAGAGAAGTAGAAATGATACTCTTTATATTACATTTATTATGTGCTGCAAGCAGTTCAGTTTTCCTCATTGTTGCCAGTCGCTCTGATAGCAGCTTTAGGCTATTGCTCCAGTTAAGCAAAATACTGATTCAGTCATTATGCAAAACCTGATGGGGTATGCAAAGCAAAATAATGTGTTAGCCCAAGTGCCAGTGTTTCTCTTTTAACTGTCAGCCTTTCATGGCAAGTGTATACTTCTTTTAAGAGTTGTTTCAATAAGAAAAGGTATGGCATTTGGCTGACACCATGTCTGTAGATGTATATGTAGATGTATATGTTCCTAACAGGACACAGAATGGTTAAGAGCTACCTGAGCATACAGCACACATCACTAAGCTCTTCTGATCTCAAAACCCATTATCAGAGAAAGATGAAACTGACACATTTAAAGAATTTGTATAACCATTCCATAAAAGGGATCCAAAGAGTTGCCCCATGCACTGTACTACATTTTAAATAGTAAGATATGATATCAGGATGGTACTGTTTTCTGGATTCATTGGTTAATTGTGTGACTTTTTTTTCTAGCTGGGTATTTCAATGCAGATTCTGGACTTGCATTTGACTAATTCTTGCAACTAACAGATGTGATTTGTATGCAACAGATTTTTAATTTTTCCTTTGGCAATAGTAAACTGCACTAATTTTGCTTACTGGTAGTCCTGCTTCCAGCCTGTAATATACATTTCAAAGTTAACACTTTGTGCCAACCTGCAAGACAGATGGAGATTAGGAAAAGCATCTTTCCAAAAACCTGTTTTGTAGTGTAATTTAACCCGAATTGAAACCGAGTTGTACTGTCTCTGTTATCAGACTAAGTGGCTAAGCGCTGCTATTGTTTAATGCATAAAGAAATGCAAGGTTACGCTATGCACCATGGTAAAGTCCAGAAAGAAATGGACATTTAAAAGGCTGGTTTTAACCAGGAGAGAGCAATAAAATAATGTAGGAAAATATACACTATACCAAAGAATGAAATAAAATGTTAAGTGAATTAACAAAAGGGCCACACGTTAGTGCAATAGTGTGAATAACAAAAGTCTGCACTGCACTGGTCATCCTACCTTTGTATATGGTACTTGTAAAGTTGCAGTTCTGGTTACCATAGCTACAGAGGGATATTTAGAGGGTAGAGTGTGTATGCGTAGTTACAATATAGTGACAGGGACTTGACTCTACTATGAGGAAAGAATTAGAGAACATGGCAGGTATGCAGTGGATAACAGGAAAGAAAATAAATGGATATTCTGTGAATGAGTTTCACTAGGGGAAATGTGAGAAAGTAGGATTGAAGAGGAAGAAGAAGAGGGTGAGATTGGCAGCAGCTTAAAGAAGAGATGACTTAAGGCTAACACAAGGGAATGCTTTTTCAGGGAGGAGAAGTTTCTGGGTTCTCAAATACACTTTCACTGGCAGAGATTAAATTAATGGCAGGATGCTTATACATTCTTCTGAAATCATCTTTATAGGTTTATGATGTGTACCAGTACTTGGCATCCAAACAAGAGAGCAAGTACATAAAACACAATGCAAGCAAGTACATAAAAATAATGCAAGCAAGTACATAAAACAGAAGCAATCAAGTTATCTGCAGTGTTTTTTAATATTCCTGTTGTGAGTATTGTGAGTGCAAAAGTTGTTGAAATCAAAATCATTCCCTTTTTTATAATTTGTTTACCTGTCTTCACCCATTGTTTTTGGACTTTTGAAGTCAAGGTATGTCATTTATGCTACATACTGTGGTTCATAAAAAGGATTTAATTTTTCCATGCATAAGAAGCATGGTCTGGAACACTCAGAATTACCCCTGTGTTGCATCAACCCCAGGGAGGGTGCAGGAAAGGATTCTTTGTACAATACTTAGTGTACATCTGTTTAGGGGACATTTACCTTGCATAAGGGAAAATGCTGACACTTAACCATGAAGCTGTGCAAACTCACTGCATTACTAGAAACATGTAAGACAGAAACCATGTTTGACAGTGTAAGCATTTTTATTCTTTTTACTTGGTACATTTATAAGTTCTTCATATTAATCACTACTGCGATAGCCTTACCTAGATAGGTTATATCATGCCAAGGATATAACAGCTGGCCAGCTTGCAAAGCTTCAGGAAACTTCTATGCACCCAAACTGTCAAGCAGCTTGAGATGAGCTAACTAAAAAACAAGCTTGGGTGCAAATCCTTCAGAGCTTTCTTGCTGCTGAAGAGTACGCTCCTTTGTGGCTTTCAAGGATTGACAGTCAGCTTGTCCTTTCCTCTGCTGCACACATAAATTCTCTTTGGGAAAATACTTCCATTTTCTTATATTTACAGATGTTTTGTTACTTTCCTCTTTAAGAAAGTGTTGTGTTTTAATGGACTGTCTCAAGACTGTAATGCACGTTTAAATGGAGCACTAATTTTTTTCTCAGTTTTAAAATAGTGCAAACTGACTGATACCATATTTTCTGTGGAGAGATTGTGTTATAATTTTCCATTGTGGGGCTGCAACAATGTTTAAAACTGCTTTTTATTGTGTTTTTTTCTGTCAAAAAAATAACTTTTGTGAACTGGTAATTTTACCAGCATTTGCTGCCTATCTTGCATGGGAAAGAGGCACCATTTTTGGCTTGACCATGGAGCAGATTGTCAGCCCCATGGTCAGTCCTTCTTCCAGCCTCAAAAAGAAAAAGTTAATCAAACAGCCTTTGCCATGACAGCAGGTTAGCAGTTTGCTTCAGCTGCAGGTCAATGATTGCTGTGGCCATTTGTTGTCATTTTCAAGTGTCAGGAGTCTCTCTCTCTTGGGTGAGAGATGTCTTGCACAAGCTGGATTCCAAGAGAACATTCAAAAGTCTTTCTTGACTCTCTCTCTCATAGGATTGGGTTCCTGGGATGTCAACTAGACACCTCAGTTCAAAGAGCTTTTCTTCTACAGAAAAAATGGGTGCTTATCTATATCCATTTCTATGATTTTCTACTCATATTTCAGTCACTGAGAGGGAACACCTCAGGATTTTGGATCTAATGGCATCTATGATTCTCATGATATCTCTGACAAGACTGTACATGAGAAGGATACAATGGTATTGGAAATCTCTTTTGTCGCAGCATCAACATTCTTTATCTTTTCATATCCCTTTGTCAGAAGGGAAATTCTTTTGGTGGAGACAAAAGATATCCTTAAATCCCAGGTCTCCCCTTCCCCTTCCCTACTCCAAAACAGTCAATCACAACAGATGCATCAGTCTTTGCTTGGGGAGAAATTTCATGATAGATACAAGTTCAGATCATGTGGGACATCATGGACAATTGCAAGCACATAAATATCAAGGAGAGGCTTGCACTGATCCAGGAACTCAACTCTCAGAACCATCGTTGGTGCTATGGACCTCTTCAAGTGGTTATAGACAATATCACAGTCATGTGGTACATCAACAAGCAAAGGGAACCAGGTTGTACCCTGTTTGCAGACTAGCCATGTTAGCTTGGGATATAGCTTCACAGGATGGTCTTAACTTTACAGGCATCCTTTTGTCAGAGCAAAATTGTGTGGCAGACAAGCTGAGCAGGACCAGGGTAGCTCTTGACGAACAGAGACTAGATCAGGGGATCTTCCAAGATTTGATCAATTTGTCTGGAATTCCTCAAGTAGACCTGTTTGCCTTCTCTCTAAACAATCAACTGATACAATTCTGTTCCAGGACTCCATGCAAGAAGTCCTGGAAGAGAGATGACTTTTCTATTCTTTGGACAGGAATGTTCCTGTTTGCCTTTTCAGTAATATCCAGGGTACTTCTGAAGGCTGAGAAGGAATCCCCCAAGGTCATTGTGGTGATACTCTTCTGGCCCGGGCAACTGTGGTTCTCCATTCTTTTGGGAGTGCAAGGGCCAACTACCATAAGCTTCCTCACAGAATGGATCTACTTAAACAAGACCAGGGGTGTTTGATACACCCCAGCATCAATCAGCTTCAGTTGACTGCCCGGATAATAGGGTCTTAATTTCTTTTAGGTAACTATATTCTGAGAACATGCAACAGGTACTAATGGAGGCAAGTGAGCCTGCTCCTAAAAAATCATAGATTAGCAAATGGAAAACATTTTCTAGTTGGTGTCAACAGCATAACCCACACTCATGCAGGGCTAGTTGTTCTCTGATTTTGTTCTATTTGTGTGAGTTACAATCCTATGGCCTTTCTTATTCATCTATCAAGGTTCATTTATCAACCATTTCAGCATCTCTGCCTGCATCTCCCAGCATCTTCTTCTTCTTTCAATGCAGTCTCATGCCAAAATGTTGTTGAAAGGAGTTTTGCATAAGAGGCCTCCAAGTAAACTGGTGGCCCCTCATTGGGATCTTAATTTTGTGTTGGGGAAGCTAGCACTTGCTCCATTTTAACCAGCTTATCTGGCTGACTTGAAGTTCTTAGCATGGAAAACAGTTTTATGGCTTGCTCTGACTACTGCAAGAAGGCTATCTGAGTTGCAAATTGTTATCTGAGTTGTAAAGTGTTATGGTGAGTCAATCCTACCTCAAATTCCATACATACAGGGTTTAATTGAGAACTTATCCCTCTTTTATGCAGTATTTGACTGTCTGAGTTGCAAATTGTTATCTGAGTTGCAAAGTGTTATGGTGAGTCAATCCTACCTCAAATTCCATATGTACAGGGTTTATTTGAGAACTTATCCTTCTTTTATGCCTAAAGTGATATTCACGTTTACTTTAAGTCAAACTATCCATCTTCCCGTTTTCTTTCCTGAACCTAAAAATGAGGGGAAAGGATACTCCATACCTTGGATGCCCACAGACAAGTCAGGTACTATATTGACAGAACTAAATGTTCCAAATCCTTGTATCAAGTGTTCATTTCTTGTGAAGGTAACAAGAATGGACAACCTTTGCCAAAACAGACTATATCCAAATGGTTGTATAAGGCTATTACCTTTTGTTACACTCACCATGACAAATCTGTTCCAAGCAGGGTAAAGGCCCACTCTACAAGGTCCTTAGATTATAGAAGCATTTTAGATATTGCTGCTTTGTCCTCTGTACATACTTTTACAAACCACTAATAGCTTGATTCTTTTTCTAGGTATAGATCAAGTTTTTGATAGGACCATTCACCAGGGACTCCTGGACCCTGCTTCTTCTTCCTCCCAGATATAATTAGCTATGGTAATGTGTCCATAGAACCAATGCAACAGCAGTAGTTATCACTATGAACAGTGTACAGCCGTGTAAATTGAACTTACCATAACAGTAGATGTTTGAATGGGGTTTATATTAGTTCACTGAAGTCTCTCTTCAGCTAACACACATTCATCGACCCATATTCTGTGAAAATCACTTCTACAATTTGCTGAATACTCCCAGGGCAAGGAAATACTTGCCCCACAGCACAACTTTACCCTTTTCTGCACTGTAGTGCAATCTCAGAGTTGGCATATATAGTTGAGGGGGTGTGGGGGGTGTGGGAGGTAAAGCTCCCCACTTGGGTTGGTTAGATTTAGCTATATTTGTGTCCATTGTGCTGCAGGGCAAGTATTTCTTTGCCCTGAGAGTATTCAGCAAATTACAGAAGTGATTTTTGCTGAATATGGGTCGATGAATGTGTGTTCACTGAAGAGTGACTTCAGCGAGCTACTATAGACCCATTTGAATGATCACTTCTGCAGTAACAACTGCCTCTCTCTACCCCCTTGCTTATTGGTGTGTTTTTTTATGCCAGGGCTTAGACATCTATTTTTTGTTGTTCCTAGCATTATTCTTTCAAGACTTAGCCTCCCTCTGTCCACTGGCAGGAAAGTTCTGAAGGGTTTCTCACCCAAACTTGTATTTTAGTCAACTCGTCTTGAGCTGCTTGACAGTTTGGTTGTGTGTAAAGCTTTGGAAGCTGGCCAGCTGTTACACAGTTGGCATTATATAACCCATATATGAACCTATATAGCTAAAGCTACTGCAGCAGTGATCACTCAAACATCTCCTGTTATGGTAAGTTCAACTTACACAACTGTACTTTTTTCCCCTCCTCCATGTGCTTGTTGACTATTTCTCTCATGTCTTATTGTGTAATTTTAACACTTGACTCCTATAAAATGTCTGCTGCACAGGTGATGTAAAAACTGATTGCTCTTTCAGTCATCAATTTTATGATCTATGTTATTTGCACTACTTATCCATGTTTTACTTTATGTATAGTACATAAATATGGGCGTAGGAAAGGGATATTGCTGGCATTTCTTGTTCTATTTTAAATGATAGGTAATGGAGCTTCTTTTAAATATCTTGTTAATGTTTACAAGCCTCAGATGTCTCAATGGATTGTACCCTGTTCTTCAAATGTAAGAACCTGCTTAAATAAGTCTGCTAGTACAGACAGCATTTTCCTTGTTGAACATATCATCCTGCTTTGACAGTTAACTAAATAAATCAATACATGCCTTTATTTTGTTTGTCTTATCTTCATTTCTGATTCACTGCTCAGTGCAAAACTAATATATCTTACTAACTCTGGGTAGTAATTGTCTGTTCTACTCGCTGTTCCCATTGTGTATTCTTAATTTGTAAACTTGTTTAACTCGATCAATATAATAATCCATTGGCAGTATTTGTTTAGTTAATGGATTGTATATAATCATATTTTTGATTACAGGATTGGTTTGAGCACTGCTATTTGCCCCCCCCCCCACCAAAAAAAAATATCCTGGTTGCATTTTGCATTATTTACAAGTAGCACCTTTTGCTTTTGAAAGTGATACAAGATTAAGATTTGAAAAAGAACTAAATGAGCAAACCTAACACAAAACATATTAAATGAATAATATTTTCTCCACTACAATTATTATATGTATAACATAATTTAATCAGCCCAGTAAATGTATTCATTTTATACTCAGTTTCCCCAGCTAAAGTTTTCCCCAGATTTACTAATCTTCCTTGCAGGACTAGTCTAGTCCTGCACAGAAGCAGCAGTTTAGGAGGAGGATGGCAGTGCCCCATGCATATTAATGAAGGCACACTGCCTGATCTCCTAACCCTACACGGAGCGTGTACGAGTGCAGGGGGCATGTCTGAGGGTTCCTATCAGCATTTCGAATGTTGAAAATGCCGAATTTAATTTAATCAAACTGAAATGTTCGAAATCTTAGAAGAGCAAACTGATGGAACATCGATTTCTTTCCCAGGGAAAGAAATCGGTGGGCCATCATTAGAGTTTGCTATTTCCTCCACTGTGGTGCGGTCTCGGAGTTGGTATATTTAAGTAGGGGGGGATGTGGAGGTGAAGCCCTCCACTTCTGTCAGTGTTTAAGGTATTGAACACATTTTTTTTTTTTTGCACGGAAAACCAATTTCTTTCCCTGGTTACAAAATCGCTGTTCTGTCAGTTTGCTGTTTTGAGATTTCGAACATTTCAGTTCGATTAAATTGCATTCGGCATTTTCAGCATTCGATATGTCTGAGAGTAGACCTCTCAGAATAAACATGTCCATGTAATATAGAACAGAAAGTGGAAATAAATGAGGGAGCTCATAGGTGTCAGCATATCCCAACCAACAGTCCCCCATGTATACAACAAGAACAGTACATATAAATAAACCGAAGAAAACCCTTTATATTTATTGAAATCCAAGTACAGTTAACTTTAGGTGCGCAGGTGTGCCCATCGCTGAGCTATGGTTAAAGCAGCTTAAAAGGCTGAAGAGGATAACAAGGAATATATATGCAAATGAAGCAGCACAGCAATAGTGTAGTGGGCAGAGCATCCGCCTAATGAGCAGGTATTCCCGGTTTGAGTCCAACTGCACCACATGCCATTTTCCATGTGAAATCTGTATATGAACATTTTTTTTCACGGTGTTTGCTGTATAACCTACAAAATAACATGTCAGTGTGAACTGGAGTACTGCATTAAATGCACATGTGAAGTGTCAGTGTCATAATGAATAAGGCACTAGTAAGCAAGTTTAAGCACAAATATATAAGCACTAGTATGCGTGTTGAAGTGCAGTTGCACAGGGGTAAGCATTACCTACACAGATTAAGTAAAGTAGAAAGTAACTGAGTGTAAGACACTGTAACAGGAAGTTGGCAGTGCTTACCTCTGCACAAACCTGCACAAACCCGCTTACAACTGCTTTAAAGTGCCTTAATCACTCAGTATCCAACTGCTGGTGTTCTGCACCACCAACAAAATAAGCAGCACCTGCAAGGCTCAAAGCAAGGACCCTGCACACCATAGACAAAGAGATTTACCACTAAGCCAGACAGATACAAACAATGTCAATGTTGTCAGAAGCATATCCAGTCCAGTCATTAAACAGCACAGAGAATGTATACCTACAGCTAGATGGACATGTGTGTGCAAATATATTACTATCTAAATGAATACAACATATCGATAGATGTTGTCACATATATATATATATATATATATATATATATATATATATATATATATATATATATATATATATATATATATATATATATATATATATGTATATGAAAATATCCAGAGATATATACAAATATATGAACAGATATACATGCAAATGCTGACAACAACACATATATATATGTCAACATCCATACGTCCACATATACACAGTAAGTTACACATATGTACGCAGTTAAATATCCCCATAGGTATATACGGACATAGTTAGAAATATTTAAGCAAATATATACACCCACAAAGGTATATATGGCCAGACATCTGTAGATAGCAATGGTAGATTAACAGACACATATATGTCCACATGCACCGTGAAAGGCCTTCACAGGCCACAAACAATATACGTCACATACGAAATGACTTATCCCCTGCCCAGACAAACACGTCCGCCCTGCAAAACACTACCAAGCTCAAAGTAATGTACGTGTGTCATTGAAATAGGGATTTAAATTAGCTCTTGGTCATGTTCCACATGTTGACATCACATCCCCCTCTCCCCCACCCGCTAGGTGGCCTGAGCAGTACAGGCCCATCCAGCCAAGGCCATCCCTGACCCATATATTCATTACCCACAGTTCCGCTTCCCCCACCTGCTGCACACATGCAGCCACCATTGCAACCCTGGTTAGCAGCCCATAGCTACCACACCACCACACATTGCCCCCCCCACACCCACCCCCTCAGGACCCATCTCGTATGTTGTCTTGACCCAAGTATGCTGAGTCTGGCACACGCTGTCATCTATGCACATAGCCATGGGTACCTATGTAATTCTGGGTGTAGACGAAAGTTGTTTACCCAATATTCGGGCTGTCCCACATGGGCCGAATGATTACCTGGTACTAACAATAGATTTCAAGTGTGACGTTGTGTACACCAATGGATTTAGTTGTAGGTATCTCAAAGCATACGTGGCACACAAAGTTGGCTGGTATGCACACAAAGCAGTACCCAGCAATAACAGGCAACATAACAGGATATGTAGCTACATACGTAGAGGTATGTGTGTGTATATATTCCCATAAATACATGGAGATATACCTTTTCCTCTCTGTAGTACAAATGTATACATACATAGACAGACATATATACAGATACCCACATCTAGATATATGTACATATGCAGACACTCATACATTCACGTTGTTTATATATATATATATATATATTTATATATATATATATATATATATATATCCAACTCTATATATCTATATATATATATATATATATATATATATTTATATATAGATACATATATATATATGCATACATATACAGATATATATATATATATATGTATATATATATATATGTAGAAATATATATCTATATATATATATATATATATATATATATATATATACATATAGATATATGTGTAAATATACACAGATATATAGGTAGGATATGATACAGCAATTAAGACTTACATATGCTCACAGGCCATGCCAATGGGGGTGAGGGGCCCAATCAACAAATGTGTAACACGTAGCATCATCCCCCCCCAGCTAGACAGGTGAAACATACAAACACACAATAAAAGTATACAAACCGCTGCTTCTCAGACTACAGGCAGGATACTACCAGTGGGAGAGACTCACCAAGTCTAATCTTGAAACAAAGGCAAGAATGTCCCTTGCGGGACAGCCCAAAAATTTTATGGCTATTTGGGCTTCCAGCCATTGCACAGATAACCGACAGCAGGGCACACATGTTCCCGGACTACAAGGTTGGGGAAGCCTGATGACCCATGGGGTGAGACAACATACGTGATGGGTCCCAAGAAGTGGAGAGTGGGCAGTGTGTAGTGGTGTGTTTAGACCCGACCTGCACCCGGAGTAAGGAAGAGTGCTGAAAAGGATGTGCGGGTTGGGGAACTATGGGTATGTAATTATGGGCCTAGCTGTGCAGGTGTTGGCTGGAGCAGTTCTATGTGGACTGCCCCAGGGATGTAAGCAATAATGTGCATTGGGCAGAGACGACACCTAACGAGCAGCCACGCCTGGTATGAGTCCCACTGCAGCAAAGTCTAGTATACATGTCAAAGGACGGTATAACCAGATGTGCTGTTGCAAACCCACTAAAGAACACATGGTTGCAACACCCCACTGTAGGCATGTAAGCTGAACTAATTGGCATCACAAGGTATTATTGCTGTCTTCACCCCTACCCAGGAGTGTGAGTTTCCAAACCTACCCCTAAATGCAGGGTGTATACACCTCTGTCACTGTAGATGAAATGGCCAGCTGTGGACTTTCCCATCAGCCTTCCTGCACATCCCTGGACATGTCCCCTGCTATCAGCCCCTCTGTGTGGCCCAATACCACCACTTACCTATTGACCCCTGTTTCATGACTGGCAATGTTAACAGTCACAAGTAGGTGACACCCTCATCACAACTGTATTGGCAGAATCTGGAACCCTCAACCCACGTGTATTACCACAGCTGTCCCACACGACACATGTAAATAACACATGAAGAGAAAGCTCAAGCACACTTGGATCACCACCTGCTCACCACCTGGCGAAGTCCACCCCTCCCAACTAACACTCCATACCCCTACACCAGCTAGTGACACTGACACCTCCTGTCCTGCCTCACATACAAATCCCAGCATCCTGCAAACCTGCACTACTGCTCCCGCACCAATCAGTCCAACGGCCTACTATACAGTTAAAATGTCCCCCCCCTCCACCTACATACCTACACCCTCACTATTCACATCTACTCTACAACTCAGGTATGGCATAACTAAACCTAACCTGAATACCTGAGTGTAACCTATCCAGAACTGCTAAACTACAATCCCACTTCACCTTACACTGACCTTTGTCACCAGTCATACCTGACATGTACACCTGACTTAAGCATGTATAATACCGACATGTTAATGAAGTAGCACATGGGTATGCTGCAGCAAGTGGGATTACACCTGTTTTGGCAGCGGTAAGCAATGCCCACACTGGTTAAGCAATGTGGAGGCCAACATAATGTAAGACACCGTAACCAGAGGTCAGCAAGTCTGAGTTTCCAGCACACCAGCACATACCCGCCTACACCTCCCCCACAGTGCCTTAGGCACTCTGTAGGCAACAGCTCTCATCGTGCCCAGTAACAAAATAATCAGCACTCCCAGGTTCCCCCCAACCCTGCACACTATAGTCCAAGTGAGTTACCATGAAGGCATGGCAGATATACAATCAGCTGCTTTTATCACGAACATATCATCCAGCACAGTCAGTCAACAGTATAGGAATTGTATGTAAGTATGTAGATTAATACCAGCAAACATGTGCACCTTGCGCAATCACAGTATTCTGAGCAGTCTATGAGTATCAATGAACAGTGCCTGCCCACACATACTGTGAGAATAGTAGTCTTGCATAATACTGAAGAGAGGAATGAAAAATGGGGCACGCCGTGGGGGAGTGCTTCATCCACGCAACCAGGAGATGAGGCTGGTCCAGTGTGTGAGAAAACCACTGCATCTCTAACCCCTGGCAGGAAGCTACCAGTGGGAGAAAAAGTGTAGACCAGCAAAGCCTACTCATGACACAACAACAGGTCCGTCTCTGGCGGGACGAAACAGACTTTGCGGGTCACCAGGATGTGTCCACCAGTATCGGAGGAAGATCAAGGGAAGTCTCGAATGTATGTGGACTAAATGGATGAAGAACCTGCAGAAGGTTGCGTCGAGACAGTATAATGGAGGGGTACTGAAATGTGCAGAGAGGGAAAAGTGTGGAGGTGTGGTATGGCAGGGCTAGCAACTGGAGAATGGATGGATGCTGTGTACGTGGAGTTCGGGGGCCGGGGAAAGGGAGCATGGGTATGACATTAAGGTAGACATATGCAAATGAAGCAGAACAGCAACAGTGTAGTGGGAAGAGCATCTGCCTAATGAGCAGGCATTCCCGGTTCGAGTCCCACTGCAGCACATTCTTTTTTCTAGGAGAAATCTGTATATCAACATCATTTTGCTATATAACCTACTAAATAACATTTATATTTGAACAGGAGTACTGCATTAAATGCACATGTGAAGTGTCAGTGTCATAATGAATAAGGCACTAGTAAGCAGGTTTAAGCACAAATAAGCAGTAGTAAGCATAAATAAGCACTAGTAAGCGTGTTTAACTACATTTGCGCGGGGGTAAACATTGCCTACACAGATCAAGCAAAGTAAAAGCTAACTGAGTGTAAGAAACTGTAACCAGAGGTTACCATTGCTTAGCTCCATGCAAACCCATGCACACCTGCTTACAACAGCTTTAAAGTGCCTTAATCACTCTGTACCCAGCAGCCCATGTTCTGCCCAGCAACAAAATAAACAGCTTCTGCAAGGTTCAAACTCAGGATCCTGTACATCACAGTCACAGTAGTTAACCACTAAGTCATCATAACAATGCATACAAATGAGGTATCAGCAAACTAATCCTCACCACAGGAAAATCAACCCAAACATGTGAACTGAATCTATGTACAGTGTGATGTTGTATAACCTGCCACAGAACATAAATATGTGAACTGGAGTACTGCAGTAAGCATAGATCTGAGGTGTTATTATAGTAAAGTGTAGAAGTCCTCAGGACCCCATACAGTGTATGTACACATGAAACATGGATACCAGACACATATATAACCCGTAATGAATAATAAATCACTGTCAAGAGGCAAATATAGTGCTAATTAACTATTAAGCAATGCTAAACACAGCACAGCTCAACTCAACTCAGTAAGTGTAAGCAATGTGTAGGAGAGCCAATTCAATCTGCCTAGTGGTATACCTCTTTAAGCACTGCCAACCCTAGGTAAGCAGGTGTGCCCATAGCTTAGCATTTTCAAAACTGGCCAATCACAGAAAAGTGTGTGTAATTGGCAGTTTTTAAACCCCATAGGCGGGAATACTTCCCATAACTGGTTGTAGCTTCCTACTGCATGCAGAATGACTGGTGTGGGTGAAGGCACTCGATTTAGAGCTCAGTGCTGGGGCATCCAGGAGTCAAAATTCATGGTATGGCTCCTGGTAAAACACCATGAGCAAAGACTACTGCAGGGCCAGTACCAGGGCTTGCAGTATAAAATGAATGCCCGAGACAGTCTCGTCCGTGACCTCACCAGTGCCACAGGTATCCCCCGGACTAGTGAGCAGGTCAGGCACCACCATGCTGATCTGAAGTGGCGAAGGGGGGATGTACTGGAACAGTGGATTTAGGAGTCTCCACAGATGCCTAATGCCCCAGTACTGAGTAAGTACTCAGTCTACTAAGTAATTAATAATTGCCTAGCTTGTGTATACTATGGATAAGTATGGCTAAATATCATTGTATTTCTCTGACAGCTGCAGATGAGCGGGCTACGAACCAGTAAGCCCATGATGCTAGATTGCAAAGGCTGCATCACGAGGCAGGTTAGTAATCATTCAGCATGTACTGTCATAACAAATAAATATAAGAGCCTTACAATGTGTCGTACCAGTAGAAATAAATGTGTAATATTCTGAATATTCTGTGAATAAAGGTATAACCCCTGGAGTGCTTCTGTTTACATTTCTGTCATATGTTGTTGAACTGTTGCATGCTATAAATAGTACTGTTGTATTAAGCAGTGTTACCCACACTGTGGTATGCAGATAAAATGTGTATGAAGTTCAGTATAACAATGTTGGAAGTGCCAAGAGGTCAGTCATATTGCACAAGTGAGGGAGACTTACATAGAAAACAGTAGAAAGCCTCACATCAATTTCCTGATAGCACAGTGTACTGTGATGTTAACTGTAATTTGTTATGTCACACACAGCAGGGATTTGAATCCTGGGAGTGCTAGTAAATTGTATGCATAATCATACCCCACAACTGTACAGATCTTGTTACAATGTTCAGATAGAAAGCTGTATGCATAATTTCACCCAACAACTGTACAGAATTTGCTAGAAAGTTCAAATAGAAAGTTGTACAATTATTCATACCACACAACTGTTCTGATCTGTCCAGCATGTCCAGATAAATGGCCCACATTACCAGGCTGGTACCCTGTTCCCCTGAAAAAATCAGTGTGATGATCCAAGAAATGTAGGCAGCTGTTAATGACATGTAACTGATAGTCAGACATGTACATTCTCAGAGAATGTATATGACAACAAAGTTGTCATTCCAGCACCTCACCCAAAATGTATGACAACAATTCACAACATATGTTGCAGTAACACCTGCATCTTGTCACGCCTGCATGTAAGACACAGGTCACGTACATAATAATCTATTAACATACTAGTGTACAATATAAGGCCATTGGGTAGTGTAATAATACATGCAAGGGACAGATCAAGGCATTGACTAAGAATGTTGTGAACACTACAAGGATATATTAGTTGTTAATTAAATCTCTCTTGCCCCTACCATGTGTGCAAAAATAACACAAAGACACACCTCAACCGGTATGTGTACACTCAAAGCTTATGTTGGGACATATGTCCTAATGGCTTATAAATATTCACATTTGTTTCTATGCATGTGCCATGTTAAAATACACCCATATTGGTGGCTTGTTGCCATCAATGAAACCTGCATGATGTTGTAATGGCCACTGTTGTTCCATATATGCATGTGTTCTGCTTGTTCTGCAACTGTGTTACATCTGGTGTATTGGGTTAATAGGAATACCTATGCATGCTGTTAAAGCTAATCCTGAATGCTGTTGACTATTACTAACCCATATCTGTCATAAACCTGCTAAAACATAACTCGTATGAGAAGGCCGGTCCCAGCGGATCCACCTGTCCCACCTCAGCTGGCTATGGCACCAGGCACCAGCACGTCTGGGGCCCAGCTTGGGACCTCCTCCTCCATTGGCCCTGCGCCACCTTCAGATGGAACCGCCACAGGGGATGGGGCTCGCCCCCCCTCCTGGAGCTACCCCAGAGAGGAACATGTCACCTGTCGTCAGGTCCAGGCCTAGGGAGCTTGATATGGAGTTTTGAGACCAGCTACATCAGCTTGAGGGCTGAGTAGCACAATTAGAGGGTGAGCCTGCCCCTCCTACACAGACCCCAGCACAGCTACCTTTGGGGCCGTGAAGGTGCAGTGGTGACTGCCCATGGGTGGGGACCTCAGTCAGACTGTTTCCATTTGGGGGCTCATGGGCTTGCGACTTCCAAACACCCCTCCCCATCCAAGGTGTTTCCCCCTCACATGTGTCATATACCACCCCTGTATGCTGTCTTGTCTGTCTTGTCTGTCATCCTACCCAAGTTATCCTTCCCAAGCATACCTACTCTCCTTCCCCAACATCCCATGCTCACCTTAAAAAAAGAAAAAAGGGCAATCTGTTCCCAAAAAAGAATCACGCCCCATACATAGCTGTCCATTTTGCACACATGTCCACTAGACACATGTAATTTGGTCTAACTGGCATCACAGCAAATTATTGTTGTCCTCACCCCTCTCCCAGGGGTTGGAGTGTTCAAATGTACCTCCAGATTCATTGCATATGCACAACTGTTGCTGTAGAAGAAATGGGCAGCTATGGACCTTCCATACACCCTTCATGCACATCCCTAGCTATCTTGCCTACTGTCTTTCCCTCTTTGTGTCCCTTTTCACCACTTTCCTATCACCCTTTTTTCTTTTATTTTAAAGAAATAAGCACAGGGATGAGCGGGAGTAGGCACTTTTAAGCAGCAGTAAGCGGGTTTCAGCCTGTTTGCATGGTGGTAAGCACTGCCTACACAAGTTAAGCAATATAGAAGCTAATTGACTGTAAGAAACTGTAACCAGCAGTTGGCAGTGCTTAGCTCAGCACAAACCCATGCAAAGTTGCTTACAACTGCTTTAAAGTGCCTTAATCACTCTGTATCCAACGGCCTGTGTTCTGCCCAGCAACAAAATAAACTGCCTCTGCAAGGCTCGAACCCAAGACCCTTCACTCCAGACACAAAGTGATTTACCACTAAACCATTGCAGATATACATAACCCTAATGTTTTTGCAAGCATATCATCCAGCACAATCAGTCAACAGTACAGGAAATGTAGTAATATCATACCACACAACCTGTTAATGCAAGAAGTCTGGACAAAGTGTGCCACAATGTGGGTATAAATAGGGATATATGTCAACTACTGCTCTAATACACTTACAGTGTTGCTAGTTACACAGTTATATGTATTAGAACACATATGTCGAAGGAGATAAAGTCTGAAACAAAAGTGTCGGCACTAGTTACTGACTTCAATGTTGCGATCATCCATGTCAATTGCCAAGAGAATGAGGTACAGGCCAAAATATGAGCTAAGCATGCATGGACATATGGACAGATATATATCTGTAAATGTAGGCAGATAGACAGCTATATTTATATATATGTATATATATATATATATATATATATATATATATATATATATATATGTAATATGCTCAAACACAAATAATCAAGGTATATAACATAAACTGTATATAGATAGATCTGCAATAGTTGATATATATTTATATATATATATATATATATATATATATATCTGGAGAAAATTAAAGCAAGAACTGTCTCTACCTCAACGGGGAACTCAAAGCAAAGAGCACATCTGCTTCAAGAATATTCTTGATGATAAATCTAAAAGTCGATTCGGTTCTAATCAAAAAACAGTTTAATAGTGAGCTATAGATATAGCTATATGAGATATATATTTAGGTACATACACACAGACAAAACATACTAGTAGCCATACATATGTAGAAGTAGTGTGGAAGTACTGGGTGCAAAGTATATCCCTCAGTCACAAGCCCTGTAAGTGGCACCTGTGAAATGTGTAGTGTGGTGACCTTTCCCACAAATGAAAATACTTACATTAAACATATACCCACCCACAATTCAAGGACATGACACGACACACAGGTATGCATACACAGAAACCCTTTATTTGTGTACTATACAATAATGTATGCCAGTACTGACACCACATAAACTTTGAAATATGTAATCAGGGATGAATGCAAGGCCCACACATAACAGTAGATGCAAGCAATGTTGATATATATACCATACTATGCTGTCCAGGCTAAGGCCTTCAATTAGTACAACAGTAGACACAGGATTTGTCTTCATGATAAGTAATAATCAACAATTACAGATGTAGTTCAGCAGCCTCTTCATGATAAGTAATAATCAACAATTACAGATGTAGTTCAGCAGCCTACAATTACACCCTGTAGTCAAGCCCTGGGGGAAATGCAGCACATGTGGTAATGTCACAGTATCTCATACATAACATTGCTTAACCTAACATCTCACTATCACACTTAATGACCTTTGTCTTAACACTTATATCCCTGAAAAGGTGTCACAGCCTAGTGTAATGGCATTGAACACCCCATAGAAGGCTGTACAAGGGCAAGGAACACTGTGTACCACACACTGACCTCTGGAATGTACAACGGCACATATGTGTTGTCCAGCTGTTGCCCTGATATATATGGACTATGCCCAACAGTTTATGTGGAAGTAAGTCCATGACATGGCTGGGATGATAGCAGTAATGCTAGCAGTAAATAATGATAGGCCATTACCAAACAACCTCTGTCTGTATCACAGCAAGACAAAGACTGGCATATATGTGAAGGACAGAGGCAGGAACATGGGGCCATATTTGCATTATTGCTGCTACACATCCTGGAAATTGCTGGTGTTACAGGATCTTTTGCAACATACCCATATGCAGGAATAGGACATCGAAATACAAATGGATGTAACCATGTAATGATAGCACTCAAGAGACAGAATGCCACTGATATATCTGGGACACTACCTGTATCATGCACAGACAAAACCTAACAGCCAATCCTCTGGCTATCATATGGATAGGCCCACAGTTGAAAGTGACAGACAACATCACCATTGGCCCATAACACTACTCAGCACCCTCACAGACACACACATACACACACACGCACACACGCACACAGACACACACACACACACACACACACACACACACACACACACACACACACACACACACACACACACACACACATTGTCAATTGTATGGCTCAGCCTAGGGCTCTGGCAAACCAACAACACACCCTGTGCATATGATGATACCTGTGCCACATCCTGTCATCCATAACATCGATGCAGGGACAGGCTAACATGGTGCTGATGCACAGGGTGACTGTACAACAGTGTATCAATGAAATGCTGTGTATCATGTTGTCAGCAGTAAAGTGAAATGCTACCATCCTAGAAGGTGTAGCTGTGCAGCCATTATGCATTATAGCTGTAATTAACAATGTTGTATTGTTTTCACCATTATCTGTTCTGATTGTGTTGTGGTTGTCCATGTGCCACATGGCTGATAGGTGTAGTGGTGTCAGCAGGCCTTCTACAGTGGACACCGGTAAGTGTAGTGGGTGGTACACATGACATGGCTGGGTACAACACACAGAGCCTTTGGTTTGGATGCAGTACAGATACAAGACTGTACACATGGAGGTATGTCTCCGTGCAGATAACATATCTGTTGCCCATGTAATCCCACCAAGACAGGATAGGCACAACTACACATTGGTATATATGCAGTCTGCTATTTGAATGACATTGAACATGCCAACAGTAGGGTGTATGTCCCTTTCCCCACTCTACTGCGATCCTCACCTCAGTAACATGGGTGTGCCAATGCAGATGGCATAGCCCTACACCTAGGAGGGTGTGATGCGCTCTACTACTGTAAATGGTGTAAACAACAACTAACCAACCTGATAACATACACTGTACAGTATTACAAACAGCTATGTGGGGGGATAGATGCAATAGTAACTGCAATGATGGTGGATGTGTCCACAACAGCCACACCCAGTGGGTTATAGCAACCCCAGTATTACTGCACATCCCTACAGTGTGGAGGAGGGCATTAACACATCTATGACCTGTAAAGAACTGTATGTCCACAGGATGGCACCTGTGGAATGTTGACATTTGCCAAGCAGTCCTGGGGGAAACATATTCTGTGAACGGAGGTAGATCCATTAACATCTACACACATTCCTACATGTGGGATGGTGTACAAAAGCCTGCTATGATCTACATAGGCTGTGTGCACCTCCTAACCCTCATCTATAGCTGTCATGATTGCGTCAAGGAGGTATACCAGGTTCAGGTTGTATTCTCTGCCTTTGACAAGTCCAACATTGGTGGGGTCCAGGGTTTTAAGATTACCAGTGTCATTGGCCATGGGTTCATTGCTGATATGTTCTATGTCCCTGCAGACCAGGCTCATCATGTTACTGGGTGTAGTTCCCAGCTAACATGGTGGATTTGTGGCTGTCTTTGCCAAGACTGGTGAATCCATTTTCAGGTGTAGGCCTATTGGATCATATGAGGGATCCCAGCTATGTACTGCACCTGCCCAGGGGGTTCCCCCCCAAGCATGACACTTCACTTGACTGTACTGCATGATATGTTAGTAATGCCAGCCTGACATCCTACAGGAGGGATGGAGTACTGTTAACATGTACTGCCCTTGTTGTGTAGGGTCCTGGTTATGGGATCTGCTAAGGTTGGTAGTGTATTGCAGGCCAGACATGTTTGGCTGTGGGGGGAGGGGGGTACCTATCCATGCCAGACATATGTTGTTTGGGTCTCTCAAACCCATTAATGGTGCATGTGGACATATATGTTTTGGTTATGTTCCCAATTTCATCTACAGATGTATGTCCATATATACCTATATAGATATATATGGGTTTACCTTTGAAAGGGAGACAATCATTTCTCCGCATGGCCCTTTCTGCGAACTGAAAGGGCAAATCTGTCATTTCATATTGCACCGAAGTTCAAAACTCAGCAAATCGAAAAGCAGATTCGCTGATTTTCGAACTACAGGTTGGAATACATATTGTAATGCAGGGGGGCAAGCCCCCCTGCACCCTCACCCCCTATTTTAATATTCTAACTCCAAGATTGCACTACAGTGGTGAAAGGGACATTTTTATGCTCCCCACTATAGTGCAATCCGCACACAAAATACCGAATCTGCAATGAGCGAATGCAAAGTGACATTCGCTGATTGCACATTCAATGTATTTATTCCAAGATTGTGCAATGTTGAAAACCTACTTTTGACCTTCCAGCTTTCAGAGAAATTATCTTCTCCCTTTGAAAGGTGAACCATATATATGCTTATACATATATATATATATATATATATATATATATATATATATATATATATATATATATATATATATATATATATATATATATCTATAGACATGTGTGTGTATGGCTGTAGGAACATGTACGCCAATATGGTACCATGCAGTGGGGCAGCATGTAACATCAGATAGGAGGGGAGCTAGGACAATGACATCTACCACAGTCTGTACACAGGCTAAAGGACATATTAACAATATACACACTGCCGGCATTCACCATAAGTACACAGACCTCAGTACTGTACAACCATCCACAGAATGTCCAGGTTATGTCATGAAATATAACTCCTACTGTGCATAACATGTGTAGCACTCTGATATATCACTGGCTTGTTATCAGATATGATGACACTAATTATGGTGTCGACATATGTACGAAGGTTGACAGAGGTGTGGCTGGAAGCACATACACAGGGCAATATTGACATGTTGCTGTGATACCCTCATACATTTACTGTTGTAACAGGGTTTGTGCAACATATGTCCTATGAGAGATATGAAGTCAGAATCTGTCACGGCCTTCACCATCTACAGACTGAAATCCTCACACTGCCTTCTGCAGACCACAGATAGATTCTCTGTGGCTAACAAATGAAACCAAAGGCACACCACTGGCCACTCTGCAGATGATCCTGCAGATGGGGATCCCTTATAAACACGGAACTGACATGGCAGGCATTGCAACATGTATGACAGCCATATCCAGACAAACGCTGTTTAACCAACATTACTACAAATGCAGTATAGCAGCACTTACAGTCTGTAGTCAGGTCAGGCACATCCCTCTCCTGTTTGTTGCCCTCTTTCCACAGTGTATGTTGTTAGAGGTAAATCCCCAATCCATCTGAGATGCTGTTTGCCAAACAACACATCTAGTTCCTGGTTACAGTGAATGAAAAGGGCCAACACCACCATGATGTTCCTAGATATTGGAGTGTGTTTCCATGCAATTGGCTATGGGAATGTTACCACAGCTGTTCCACATGCAATCAGCCAGGGGAGGGCTGCAATTCGTGCAGAGGCCATCAGCTGATCCTAAGCATAACTTAAAATACACATGCTGCTGCCTAAGCATAGCAGGTGTGGGTCTCCACATCCACTAGAGAGGGGGTGGGAGAGACAGACAGAGGCAAATATCTGTCAGAGAGTGGTGAGAGAGTAAAACTGTAGCATGTTTGTGTCATGCACCTACCAGCAGGGGGTATCAAACCCCCGACAACTTTGTAGAGCTATCACAGTTAGATGCAGTTATTGGATGCACCACATGGGTTACCTCTTATGGAGCACTCCAAACATATATGTGATGGTGAGTGACATCTGCAACAAGGATACGGTACATATAAGGTAGGTGACATACACGTGCCTGTCTGCATGAACAGGTGCCAGCGTCAGCACAGCCACAGTCCCGCAGTGACGCACACACATTGACACACTTGGAAGGGCCAGGAGTACAACTCATCAGTCGTGGGATTGCCGCAACACATCACTGTGCAGGTATCACATGCACCACACGGGTCATACGGAGGTAGTAAGGGCAAAGATTTTGAGGAGGTGTCAGACATTGGACAGCATGCTTCAGTATGCCCATGGGGGTTGTAGTGAGTGTGGATGTGGCCATATGCACCATACAACACACACACAAACACACTGGGTGCCAGTACTAACATGCATGGGTGCATGTCTGCACGGGTGTGTGGTGGTCAACTGTGCCAGCAGGCTATACAAGGGTAGGTGATGGGTATACCTTGGCATCAGGCCACATGACAATGGTCTGCATTGTGGCTCAAGGCTGTTGCTTCTGCATTTGCCCACACAGATGGGTATTGTATCCCCCATCCAGTCACCTGGGTGACTATTGTGTGTGGCCAATGCTGTGCATCGCCTGCAATGTATGTGTTCCTTAGTCCATGACATGGATGGTGTCTAGGATGTGCACACCTCCCACATGCATGCACAGTGACATGTGGAACTGTACATGGGGTGTCTGGCCCATGTTGTGAACACGGATTATCATCAGATGTGCCAGTCTTGCCCACCCATGGCAGGAACTGGTAATGGACAGCAGGTTTACCATGCACCTACACTGATAGCATGCTAACAGCATTCCCTGGTATTAGTGGCATTTGTCCATACAGGGCATGTTGTCAGGCATGGTATGTCCATTGTGGGTCACATGTGAAGGTATCACAGGTGGTGCAGGTGTCCATTGGGGAACATGGTTGATGTGCACTGTCTGCATGTGCATGCATATTGGACAGATGGGCAAGGTGACATGCCCTCTGTAGTCCTCTGCTATCACTTCATAGTCACTATCGGTGGCCAATATGCAGTGTACTACCCACATATTGGCTGTTGCCTAGGCATGTGTGTGTATGACACATGGGTAGAGAGTGTGATCTGGGTAATACTGGGATTGCTAACTGTAATTGCCTGGCCTTGATGTCACATATATGGATATGGCTTTGCACCCCAGCCTCTCAGCTATTTTACATCTGTTATCCCAGTATGGTTGACATTGTGATATATAGTAAGGCCACCATATAAGAAATATGCAAAACCCGCTCCACATTGGCCACGGGTGTCACACACTCACAACCACCAACCACCTCTGCACAGGATATGGGTCACACACACACACACACACACACACACACACACACACACACACACACACATGCAGACACACGCACACACACACACACACACACACACACACACACACACACACACACACACGCACACCCCTACCTAACTAGTTTGTTATACTACAGCACTACGCAGTTATAGTACGCGCCATGTAGATTACTGGATTATTCCTTCCCTAAAGGTGTATTTCACAATAGATGACATCAGCAGGATTACCAAAGTAGGGCATTTCAAATGTACTGCAAGAGAGTAGCCTAAAATGCATTGCTCCCTACACAGACAGGGAGACATACACAAAACATCCACTACCAACATGTGTGAGTATAGAACCCCTCATCAAGGTCTATATAATATTACAGCATGGAGTTGTTATAGGATGCACCACAGTGATTACTAGAAAACTCCTTCACCAAAGGTGTATTTCACAATGGATGGCATCATCAGGATTACCAAAGTAGGGCATTTCAAATGTACTGCATGTGACTAGTCTATACTACATTTCTCTGTACACAGACATTGGAACACACACAAAACATCCAGAACTGCCATACTCCAGCAGTACACAGTTACAGAATGCACTACAGCCTTGGTAAAGATGTGTATATGAATTGTAAGGAGTGTGAGTACCCTAAAAAGCATTGCTCTCTACACAGTCAGAGACAGACACACATGCACACGATTGCCATGTCTGAGGTTAGAACACCTAACCTAACTACTTTATCACACTACAGCAGTACACAGTTACATGATGCACTATGGAGATTACTGGGCTACAGCCTTCCTAGAGGTATATTTCTAGGGTGGTGACATCAGCAGCCTTGGCAAAGTTGAGTATATGAATTGTAAGGAGTGTGAGTACCCTAAAAAGCATTGATCTCTATGCAGTCAGAGACAGACAGACACAAATACAATTGCCATGTCTGAGGTTCGAACACCTACCTAACTACTTTATCACACTACAGCATTATGCAGTTATAGCAGGGACCACAGTTATTACTGGAGCATTCCTTCCCCAAAAGTGTATATCACATTGGATGACATCAGCAGCCTTGGCAAAGTTGAGTATATGAATTGTAAGGTGTGTGAGTACCCTAAAAAGCATTGCTCTCTACACAATCAGAGACAGACATGAACACAAACGCACACTCTCATAGTTGCCAAGTCTGGGGTTAGAACACCTATCTACGTACTTTATCACACTACAGCAGTACCCAGTTACAGGACATGCTATGGAGATTACGGGGCTACTAGTCTTCCAAAGGTGTATTTCACATTGGATGACCTCAGCAGGCTTGTCATAGTAGGGCTAGGGTGGGCGGTGCGTGCATGGGCCATAACCCATTCATCTAGGGGTTGACGCCCCACATGTGGGCACACACAGGGTCATATGTCACAGGTATACAGCTGCTAGATGACTACTTCCTTGTACAGTCATGTTGCACAGCTGGCACGTGCACCACATAGTCTGTAATGCTGACAGATACTGGCGGCTAGTATCTGCAGTGAGTGACATCTCCACCTCATGTGTTTGGGGCCCTCTGGCTGTGTGCAGGTTGGGACAGGCCTGGGTGGCTCCTTGTCACAGTCACCCTCTTCCACACATCTTTGTACATCTACCTTTGGCTTATTATAGTGTGTTGTCCTGACATATATGTCTGTATTCCTATCCACTGTGTGTGCAAGGCATGAGTGGTGCATATGGACGAATGTCCACACTGACAACTGCAACTGCCAGATATGTTGGTCCACTAGTGTTTGCAGTCATGGCCTTCATGTGTTTGTGTGTGAGCATGCCCAGTATGACCTTTCAGAATGTTGTTGACTGACATTGCCTTAATTTCTCTGTGTGAGCATGCCCTGTATGGCCGTCTGTATTGAATGTGTGGATCGTGTCCAGGTAGTTTATGCTGCAGTGCTGACCTTTGTGTTGTACACCAACAGGTATCATGCTGTCTCTCCAGAGTATCCATTGATCATTTTGCTTTGACTGTTACTACATTTCTGCATAGTGGGGGGGGGGCACATCTGACTATTTCTACATTTCTACTCAGGGTTGGGGGAGCACACCTGACTTTTTTTACATTACTATGTAGGATGTGAGGGGCACCCGTGACACTTGTACACATTTGCTATGACTGTACTGGTATGTCAGGTACTCCATTTCATTCTGTTCTGCTAACTATCATACTGACTAGAGGCATACCAGTGTACTACAGATCATGTCTTTGGTTGCCCTACATATTGTCTGACTTCCTAACCTTCAGAACTAACATCCCATTGCCTGCACTGCTGTGGTCTGTCTGTGTGGGCCTGGGGGGGTTTACCATAGTCATCATTCTGGGCCCATGGCACAGGCTCTGTTTGGGTTTGTCTACACCTGTTCTGCTGGCTGAGACTGTTGTTGTGTTTATGAACCTTCCTGACTGGCATGTGTGGGTCTTATGGACACACATGTCGCTCAGCCCATTTCCTGCAGTGGGTTTTGACACCCTGTGTAGTACTGGCTACTATGGTGACTCCAGTATGTGTTACACATGTCATGGTGCCACTATGGGTGTCTACTGTCTGCTGTCATAACATTTGGCCACCCAATTCCCTTGCATGCTCACATCCATACCATAGCTACAGGTAACAACACATTCTACTCCATTTGACAATTGATTGACTTAACTTGAGGGTGTGCCAGACCTGCGGATGGTGCTGAAGGGCTGCCTAGGTCAGATGCACAGAGTACACTCCCTATACATGGTTGAGCACAGGTAGTGTCATGTTTGGCATTCCTTTTATTGTATGTGAGAGTCAGAGAGAGGGGACATTCCCTGGGTCCTTAGTGTGTCAGTGAATATGCTATGCATTGCCTCTTTGCCAGGGCCAGAGCATACTGGGTACACCTCCTTCTGCCTACTGGGGCAGGCTCAGGTTGTTCCTCTTCTGAGTCACTCTGTGCCTGTGCATGCCTTGGCATTGGTGGGGGGCTGTGTGGCCCTGCTCCCTGCTGTTCCTGCTGCAGCTGTTTCCACAGGATCATATTGTGTAGCATAGCACATACCATAACAATTTGGGTACATGTAGCTGGTGAATACTGCAAGGCTCCACCTGATGTGTCCAGACACTGGAACCATGACCTGAGCATCCCAAACACATGCTCTATTATATGTCTGGCCTGTGTGTGTTCCTCATTATGGCATTGTTGTTCAGGTGTGTGTGCATTTCTGATGGGTGTCATTAGCCATGGCTCCAGTGTGTACCCAGCATCCCCCACTAGGTGACCGTAGGGGATGTCCACATTGGCAAACTTCTGGTACAGCTGCATCAGATGCCATATGTGGGAATCGTCATAGCTTCCAGGGCAGCCATAAAACACATTCATTATAATGCCCTGGGCATAACATACAACCTGGCAGTTGATGGAGGGGATGTCCCTGTGGTTGATGTAGGCCCTATCCTGCTCACCGGGTGGTGCATTGATGTGTATGTGCATGCAGTCTAAAGCACCCACTACCCCAGGGTATTCAGCTATTTGGTGGAACAGATGCATATTGCTGGTCAACACCTCACGTGTGTTGAGGAAATATATGTGCTCACTGGCATGTGCAAACATGGCATCCAGGAACTGGTGGAATACTCTGGATGCTGATGCCTGTGAGATCCCCATGATATCCCCAGTTGTGCTTTGGGAGGCACCTGTACCTAGGCCTACACATACCTTGGTATCCACTGGGATGGGTTCCCCTCGGTCAGTTTGGTGTGTCAGGTGTGGCTGGCACAGCTCAACAATTTGCTGTAGGAGGTATCTGTCCACCCTATAGCGCTCCACTATCTCCAGCTCATGTAGCCTCTGGTAGGTTTCCCTGGGTCTGTATGCTCTTCTCCATCTCCTCACTGTGGGTTGTTTTGCAGCATTGACATCCTCGCCACCTTCAGCCTCTTGCACATGTTGTTCTATGTTGCCTGCTGCAGCCCTTCTCATTTTGTAAGTTTGTTTGTTAAAATTTCCCCGCTTGTATACTCTGGTGGTGTAGGGTGTGGGAAAAAACAGAGGGGAAGGTGTTTGCTTAGTTTATAGTAGTGTTCTGGGCTGGGCTTGTCTTCTGCCTGTGTAATTGGCTGATTCTGATACATTTCACCTGCCAGCTAAGCTAGTTCTCTTTGATTACCTTCCGACTGTTGTTTTCCCTTCCCATTGCCTTCCTGTTTAAGGCCACAGGTGTGCTGCGCAAACAGAGTGCTCAAATGTGCACAGAGCTGCTATTTCCTGTTTTATTTTTTTTTCTTTCTTTACACCCATTTGGCTTTGTGAAGAGTGCTAGGCAAGTTTAGACACACCCCCTGGCTTAGCTATGCTAAGCTAAGAGCAATCCAGAGCCACAGGGCTCCAACCCACTTACAGTTTGACTGACACTCCCCCCATGATTTCACCTATATCTTTATCTTGCACCCAGCTATTTACACTCTTACACTGTTGGGACCTGCCTCACATGCTGGGGAAAAACTGGGATTCGCTATCCTTCCCCTCATTTGCATAGGATTGCCTGCTAATGCATAGTTATATGTCTCACACTGAGCCTCTCCTTTTGGCAACCACTACTCACTGGGCAGGTTGTCTTCTGCCTGCTATTGACTTGCATGCAGAATACTGATTTTAGTTAGAATGCTTATTTTAGGTTTATCGTATTTTTCCCCCCAGCTTCTGTTTGCGTGCCACTGCCCTATGCTTAAGCAGCCGAGATCGGCAAAAAAAATAAAAGTTGTTTTTTTTATTTATTTTATTGTTTGCAATGCCAATGGCCTTATACTTGGCCATTGGCATGCTTCCTCAATGATATGCAGCCTTTATTTGGAGCTGTCATAGCTCCATTTTGGATTTTGCTGAAATTTACCCGATTACTAACCGAGTACATTTCTGCAGATAGCACTTGTCTTGCACGGACTATTGCAAGCTACCTGGATTGCAAAATTACCTCATTTGCATGAATTTCTCCTGCAAATGAGATGATTACCATACCAGGGCTTAGTCTGTGCATGATTAGTACAGTGGCTCTCATGCACGCCCCCTGCAGGCTGTTCCTGGATTGCACAGCAGACATATTGCCTGCTAGGGCTCCTGCACTAATCATGCACACCATGCAGGGCATCGAGAATCTGGGGGTTTATCTCCCGTAAGTTAGCATATTTACAATAGTTATTAAAAGGGCTAGTAGTACAGATAACAACTAAATACTCACATAGGTCAAGTAAACTGCCAAATATCCAAGAGTAAAGTATATCTAGAATAGCTAGTAAAATCATTGGTAGTCTAGGCAACAACTAACTACTCACGCAATTCAAACAACCAACCGTTCTGGAGTAAAGAGCAAGTATAATAAATTTGCGTTGCCTTTGAATGAAGGTCCGGTGACTAGTAATTAACCAGACTTGCTAAAGCAGTCATATTTATTTGCTTCTTTAAAGTGCTTTTTTTAAAATTCTTTTTTTCAAGCTTTTCAGTGTTAGACATTGATTTAAGCTTAAATGAAAGATAATTGCATGTGGCTGGGGCTGATTTTCATAGGTTGCTAATGTGAATAGAAGTCTTTCAAGTAATGCCCTAACAGCATTCCAGAGAGAAGAGGTACAAGTCTGAGTATGAAGCTTATTTTTCAATGGAGGACAATAATTGCTATAAATCCATTTGAACAAGAAGACATTAATACGTAGGAGGTTTGGGCTGTAATAGATAAATGACCTGAGTTGTCAGTCATCAAAGCTGCTAACTGACCCAAGTTGGCAGGGCCATATTCAAGGCTTTATCTCACTATGCTACCTGAGCTGCTTCAATAGTTTTATCTTAATAATTTATGTTCAATTGCATAAGCATGTGGGGTCATATTCTTTCTTGCTGGATTTGTTTTGTAGATGGTATACTTGTGAATTTACAAATCTCTTTCATTTTTCACACTTTGCTTGGAAGGTGATAAACAGATATATATATTAACTTAAATATAAGGTATCATTCAAATTAATAATTATAAGGCTATCTAAACCTATTTAAAGTGTAAATGAAAATGATTCCTATTTCCGTTCAACCTTAATTCCCCTTTACATTTCAATTTCTTTCTGACCTTTACACTTTATCCATTACCTTCAAATACTCTCCACCACTCTCTTATACAGCGGTTCTATGTCAGTAAGTACCCTACTAATTTTACACTTGCTATCCTTTACAAAGCAGCTATATAAGGCCTCTATCTCTTAGCTGTAGCTACTATCTACCTACCGACTACTGTTTCACACTCCATACCTCAATTTTATTTATTCTTAACATTTATACTGTAACATTCCTTGCCCATGTCTCATAAGCCATATCAAGTGTCTGCTTGTCATGTATATTGCACGTGAACTACTAAATGTTTTATAGTTGGAATTTCATATCATGGATAATGTCACCATGAAAGAAATACCTGTTTTTACTTCACTCTCTCTCTCTCTCTCTCTCTCTCTCTATATATATATATATATATATATATATATATATATATATATATATATATATATATATATATATATATATATATATATATATATATATATATATATATATATGAATATAAACATATATATATATATATATAAACTATATATATATATAAATATATATATATATATATATATATATATATATATATATATATATATATATATATATATATATATATATATATATATATATATGTATAGCTAGCCACCAGGAGGTATGAACATTGGCTCTAGGTGATGGTCATTGTTGATATAACCACCCAACTCCATGTAAAAAAATGGGAAAAGGTGGTTGATGCCAGTGCTGATACACATAAGCATAACATTACTGTGTTTCCCAATGCAATCATTAAGATCTGTACATAATATATACCCTTAAATAAAAATATATTATTACTCAAAACAATATAAAAAAATGAAAACTATTCTTCTACTAGCCCTATTAATCATTATAGTATACTAATTAAAAATGTACATATAGCAGGAACACCTTCATGATAAGTAATAACTGTATCTAATGAAAGAACATCTAAAATTACAAAAGTGAATTCTAATACAACCATCATCTTCTTTCAGCTGTTCCCGTTAGGGGTCGCCACAGTGGATCATCTGTTTCCATTTCTTCCTGTCCTCTGCATCGTGCTCTGCCACACCAACCACCTGAATGTCCTCTCTCACCACATCCATAAACCTTATCTTAGGCCTTCCTCTTTTCCTGTTACCTGGTAGCTTCATCCTTAGCATCTTTTTCCCAATATACTCAGCATCCCTCCTCAGCACATGTCCAAACCAATGTAATCTTGCCTCTCTGGCTCTGTCTCCAAACCTTCCAACCTGGGCTGACACTCTAATATACTTATTCCTAATCCTGTCCACCCTTGTCACACCCAGTGCAAATCTTAACATCTTTAACTCTGCCACGTCCAGCAGATTCTAATACAACCATATCTTCCTATGAAAGTTCTGTAAAAATGTCCTGCACATCTGTATTATAACTTTTAATATAGTGTAAAATATGGTTTAACATAAAAATCAGTAACCCCATATAGTTTAAATATGGTTTAATATAAAAAGGTAGCACACCCACTAAATGGCTGTATAGAATGTAGGCATCAGGCTTCATCACAGTAATGAGAATTGTAACATCTGCTAAGGTAAGCATTACATCCAGTAGCATATTTAACATATCAGAGTATCTGTCTCATAACAGTGCTATCAATTTGAATTTCAATAGTGCAGCAGGGTTAAGCTGATTTGCATGACAATGACCATACTAGTGCAGCCATTATTAAAATCTTCAGGTTTTGCAATAAGATGTGAAATGCCATTTCCCAGCATTTACTATTGGTGCACGATGCCAAGCATTGTGCAAATGCTGAGGAGAAAAAGTTTTATAAGTGCCATCTCTGGCCATATAGGTTGTGTGTAATTATGAACCTCACTAAAAAGGCAGCACACAGAAGAAAACAAAATGGAATAAACCAGTACTGGAAAATGCAGCTCAGTCAAACAAGCTGAATCAAGGTAAAACCATCTATTGTAAGCACTTTCGTTTAGAACAATCTCCAAACTTCCAGCGACAAAAGTATTTTAAAAAACACATCCAGTTTATACATGACATCAGCAAATTCAAAGCTTTTACACCAATGAAACACTAGAATAATGCCCTAAGCATTTTAACCATTTTTATGCTGGAAAAATATATGAATATACATGCATATGTATCTCTCGGCTGTTACAACCTTTACCTAAACAGACAAGAATATTACCTGTCATAAACCTTTAACTTTAGTAAACTGGAAATGCAAATTGCATCTTTTAAACCAGGGGGAAAGCTTCCATTTAAAAACACTTGCCACCAGGTTTCCTTTTGCTCTAAAAATACTTTTTAGGGACCCCCTAGAATCCCTTTTAACCTGATGCACCCCTACAAATTTAAAAACATGATCTGAAAATATCTTAAGATGTATAAATAGTCCACCGGATGCTGCATGCCTTGCATGGCATGCAGGAGCTCTAGCAGGCAATATGTCTGCTGTGCAATCCAGGAATAGCCTGCAGGGGCATGCACGAGCACTCCTGAACTAGTCCTGTATGCAAATCACCCTATTTGCAGGAGAAATCCATGCAAATCAGGTGAATTTGCAATCCAGGAAGCTTGAAACTGGCCGTGCAGGACTAGTGTAATCTGCAGAAATTTTCTTGGTTCAAAATCCAAAACGGAGCCGTGACAGCTTCAAATAAAGGCTGCATATCAGTCAGGAACCAAGTCAATGGCCAAGTATAAGGACGCTGGCATTGCAAACAGCTTAAAAAAAAAATCAACTTTTTTCTTTTGCAGCCGATCTTGGCTGTTTAAGCGTAGGGCACTGGCGCGTAAATGGGACTGGGGTTGAAAATAAGAAACTAAACCTAAAATAAGCATTCTAACTAAAATCACTATTCTGCCATGAACGTCAATGGCAGGCAGAATACAGCATGGCCAGTGAGTAGTGGTTGCTAAGGGGGGAGGCTCAGTGTGAGACATGTAATTATGCATTAGCAGGCAATCCTATGCAAATGAGGGGAATGATAGTGAATCCCAGTTTCCCCAGCATGCTATTCAGGTCCCAACAGTGTGAGAGTAGGAATAGCTTGGTGCAAACCTAGGAGTAGCCGACATCATGGGGATGTGTGTCAGGCATACTGTAAGCAGACTGGAGTACTGTGGCTCAGGTTTGCTCCTAGCTAAGCACAGCTAAGCAAGGGTGTGTGTCTGAGGTTGCCTAGCACTCTTTACATTGCCTAAGCGGGTGTGAGCACTGCACACCGGGTTTTAAAGGTATAAAAGAATAGTTAAACCAGGAAATTGCATTTCTGTGCACATTTGAGCATTCTGTTTCCACAGCGCGTCCCCGGGCTTGAACAAGAAGGCAATGGGAAGGGAAAACAGCAGTAGGAAGGTAATCTAGGAGAATTAGAATAGCTGGCAGGTGAAATGTATCAGAATCAGCCGATTACACTGGCAGCAGACCAGCCCAGCCCAGAACACTACTATAAACTATGCAAACATTTTCCCCTCTGTTTTTCCCCACACCCTACACCACCGGTGTATACAAGCGGGGAACTTTTAACAAACAAAACAACAAAATGATAGGGGCTGCAATAGCTATCATACAACAACTTGTGGAAGAAGCTGAGGGTGGTGAGGATGTGAATGCTGTCGACCAACCCACAGCGAGGAAACGGAAAAGAGTGTACAGACCCAGGGTAACTTACCAGCGGCTACATGAGCTGGAGATAGTAGAGCGCTATAGGGTAGACAGGGACCTCGTACAGCAAATTGTTGAGCTGTGCTGGCCAAGCCTGACACACAGAACTAAAAGAGGGCAACCCATCCCAGTGGATACCAAGGTATGTGTAGGCCTAAGAATACCAGCTACAGGTACCTTCTAAAAACCATCTGGGGATATGATGGGGATCTCACAGGCATCAGCATCCAGGGTACTCCACCATTTCTTGGATGCCATGTCAGCACATGTTGGTGAGCACGTATATTTCCCCAACACCAGTGAGACGTTGGCCAGCAATATGAACCTGTTCCACCAAATAACAGAATACCCTGAGGTAGTGGTTGCTATAGACTGCACGCACATATGCATCAAAGCACCACCTTGTGATCGTGGTAGGGTCTACATCAACCACAAGGGCTTTCCCTCCATCAACTGCCAGGTCATGTGCGATGCCCAGGGTATAATAATGAATGTGTGTGCTGGCTGCCCTGGAAGCTACCATTATTACCACATCTGGCATCTGACGCAGCTGTACCAGAGATTTGCCAATAGGACCATCCAACACGGTTACCTTGTGGGGGATGCCGGATATGCACTGGAGCCATGGCTGATGACACCCATCAGAAATGCACATACACCCGAACAAGAACTCCATAATGAGGCACACACACAGACCAGAATTATAGTAGAGCATGTATTTGGGATGCTCAAGTCATGGTTCTGGTGCCTGAACACATCCAATGGAGCCTTGCAGTACTCACCAGCTACATGTACCCAAATTGTCATTTATGTGCCATGCTACACAATATGATCTTGCAGATACAGCTGCAGCAGGAACAGCATGGGACAGGGCCACACAGCCCCCACCATTGCCAAGGCCTGCATAGGCACACAGTGACTCGGAGGAGGAACAATATGAGCCTGCCCCAGTAGGCAGAAGGAAGTGTGCCCAGTATGCCCTGGCCTTGACAAAAAGGCAATGCATAGCACATATAGCACATACACTGGCACAGGAGAGACTCAGGGAATAACACCTCTCTATGACTCTCACATATAGTAAAAGAGATGCCAAACATGACACTACCTGTGTTCAACCATGTGTAGGAAGTCTGCTATGTGCATCTGACATAGGCAGCCTTGCAGCACCACCCTCAATATTGGGACACCCACAAGGTAAGTGACTCACACATGCCAGTCAGGGGGGTTCACATACCCAACAACAGTCACAGCCAGCAGGACAGATATAGACAAACACAAACAAAGGTTGTGCTATAGCCTCTGAATGATGCCTATGGGTAACCCCCCTAGGCCTACACAGACAGACTACAGCAAGTCAGGCAGTAGGATGTTAGTTCTGAAGGGTAGGAAGTCAGAATCTAATATGTAGGTAAATCAAAGCTAAGTTCTGTAGTACACTGGTATGCCTCTAGTCAACATGAAAAAGTACATACAGGTATGCATCACATTGTTTGGTCCTGTAGTAGGGGATACTGGTGTTGTCTGCCCAAACACTCACAGATCACAAAGGAGGTAGGACTGATGTATTGGGAAACAGCTGATGTACCTTCACATGCAAGCATAACTGGAATGCCCAATGCATATCTGTGTGTCAGATGCAAGTAGTGTCCATAGCACACATACACCCAGCTCATGCAAACACCACCCACAAGCACCTCTCTGGTCATATCCGTGCTGTGGGGAATGGATACAGTTAGACCCCACTTGTATATGGCAATAGCAGAAGACTGCAGCATGAAGTGCAAGTGTCCCATGCAGGTGTGTCCCTAGCTGTAGGTAGCACCCTGCCAGCATCCACACCACCTAAGTAAGACTGTTGGAAGGTATTGGCATGAACACCTATCACACCTACCCTGTCACACCAGGGGAGTATATTGTATGGTAGTCTGGGAATGTAGGAGTGACAGAATACAATGACCTGCCACATCTGGCACACAGCAACACCTAATGCCCCACAGGCATCTGCCAAAGGCCTGTGTCTCACACGTATTGCCAATGCATGTTATGTCATGGACACCCAAATAACAGCATAACACACTCCACATAAGCCATATGCAAGGCCATGTGGACAAACCACAGTAACATATCCACCATGTCCCACTGCATGAACTGTGGACCGACACTAACACACACCTGTGATGGGGTGATACCCTTAGGGAAAGTAACAGAGAATGCATGCATAATGTATAGAAAAGGTTAGCATAACGGGGTGGGGGGGGTGGGAGCATGGGCAGCATGGAATGTGCAGGGTCCAACACCAAGATGTGTGCACACACTATCCCTGGCTGCAAGCACATACATGGGTAGTTACACACCTACCTGTACACCGCAATAGGATAAATGTCCTGACCCATGGCTCCTGCCCCTGGCTGACCTGTGTGAACCTGTACAGCTGGGAGGCA